>NC_069085.1:18253600-18555781 GCF_947172395.1 Bicyclus anynana
AACTGCTACCGATGAGCAGACGTATCGGCTGCCGCTGAAATGCCGTCGACTGCCGCCGAAATGTCGTCGGTAGCAATCGCCTCTGCCTTTTTTTCCTGATTGTGTAAGTGCCGTTGGTTCCTTATGGGACCTCAGCGGCGTCACCGGGGGGTTTGGGCGAGCGCAGAAGCATCGCCTGATGGGGCCCGAAGGCAGAAGCAAAGTAGATGGGCGGAACGACTCTCTAAGGGCGTCTCCTCTGAGACTCGGACCTCGGCTTAGAGGGCCGGTCGGGAAGGGTATTTTGGCCTGAGTGTCCGGGCGCCCCCGAGATCGTGAGTTATTTAGCCCACGTCACACACACTCATCTCCTTCCAGCGCCTGGTCTATCAGCAGAACCGCGAGTGTTGAGCGGTGCTCACGTACCGTTTAGCTATCGAGTATACTGAGAGGTTTTACGCACCTGTTTAATGCTGCATGTTTGTTTTTCCAATGTGTTACTATTACTTTGATGTTTGATATCATGTGAAAGAGTGGTGGTGCTTTGTGGTTGTAGGAGTTTGTTCAAGAAAGCACTCAATTCGTTTTAGTTATGTAAGACTTTTTATATCACGAGATCCGGCCACATCTGTTACTTATTTGAGAAAATAAATGATAGAAAATATTACCTTGATACATTGCACATAGGTTGTATAGTTAAATTGTAGCCAATACAATTTTAATGTTCTAGAACATCGATTCCCAAAGTGGTCCAAGATCCAAGTCTACGTTGATGTGACATAAAAATGGGGGTTCACGATTCGTAAGCGGTGGTCCACCGCTTATGAATCGCTTTTGAACTGTTATTTCGTGGTGGCTGTTGATACAGATGCAAAGAAAATTTTACATAGGTGAATCTAATAACATTTTTTGTCAAGTTTTGGATAGAAATTTAGCAGAGAGTCCACCGGAAACAGTTAAATTAGAAAATGGTCTACGAGAAAAAAAATTGGGAATCTCTGTTCTAGAAGAACACCAAAATTGAATGCTGCTTTTTAATCGACGAACGACCTTGACCTAACCTTATTACTTTTCATATACCTACGTTGAAGGTAATATCTAGATGTTTCAGTATTTAACGATCCCACATTACTTGGCTGCGTTGCGCAGATCCCAGAACAATAAAATTCTACCTAAAGCAGTTACTATGCTGAATTTACGACCTTATGGAGCGTTTTATACTTGGCTTTTTCTTTCACATATTATACATAAATATGACCGTGTTTTATCGCTTTAGGACTAGGTATTCATACAATCCTATTTAATTAAAATCATTTAATTTAATAACTATGAATGAAGTCTATAGACTTCAAGAAAATTAGAACAGTATGTCTCAAAATCAGTATTTAAAAGTACTGATCCGACTAGGTTAGGTTAGGGTTTTCCCTATTTTTCGTAGTTAGAACGCGTTCTGTTTTATTTTTTACAAGAAAAATATTTTTCCAACAAGCTAGCATACGAGCGATGACCTGCAGGGTTATTATGTATCTCGGTGTACCATCCAAATAATGAGTCACTACAACGTTTATCATCATATTTTCGTTTGTGCAATTATCTAATGTCGTATTTTCAACGAAATAACATAAGTACCTATCTTAACTTTACGTAAAGTGGCAGTAATATAGAAGTGGTAGTAGCAAATAATATGACTATTTCAACGAAAAACCATTATGTACGTAATTTCTTTGAAATAATCATGTTAAATGATCGTAAAATAAGAAAAATAATGCCAATTGATGTAAAATGGCGTATTGCAGATGATTTTGTTGAAATAACTATGTTACATGATCACGATCACGAAAATATGATGAAAATCAATGTAGTGACTCATTATTTAAATGGTACACCGAGTTACATTGATTGAACCTTGCTGATGCTAAGTGATTACATTCCGCCGATGACGGTCGGTTGAAAAGTAATCAAATTCTTTTATCAGGCGTATCACTGCCAGGAGCGTTTGCATAATTTATAATCAACCACTTCTCCAATTTCTTCGTCGCTCATACACAGGACAAAGTTTTCACAATTTCTAACATGTACCAGTGTGCCTACATTGTGTTGCCAAAAATTTCTTGCTCTGATTAAATTCCATGAGAGGCACAGAATGTATTTGTTATTTTAATACCTTAGGCTTCCTCCTTCCTTGTCTGTATTTTCTGTATTTGGTAAAGTTGGTCTTCTTTTCATTCAAAGACCATTTAGTCGCTTTCATAAATTTATGTAGGTACCTACATGAATTTTCATTTCCTTACTTATACGAAGAAATAAATGAAGAAACTTCAATATTATTTTTTGTACCAAATTATATGTATATGATCAAATGTACTTGGAAAGTTCGATCATTACCTAATAAATAAGTCGCGTCATTCGAAGATAGAAGTAATACTTTTAAAAACTTCATTGTTCCCAATGACATTAATGAACAATTAAATATTTTCAACTTTGAAACCAATACGGAAATTAAACTATAGTCAGATTGAGTAGGTATTTTAAACTATGTAAACAAACAAAAACAGCTGACTCAGGTTTGCTCAACATTTTATCATTATTTACGAATATTATCATGAAATAAAACTTCCTCTGGTAAACAAATATTTTTTTTAATTTTATATTCCTATATAATATATCCTGTTATTTATCAAACAGATAATGCTTCACTTATATTAAGGGTTCCGTAGGCAATAAAGAACTCTTATAGTTTTGTTTCTTTATTATGTAGAAGCAAGCATAAGGTTTCCTCGACATATTTAAACACATTAATCAAAACGGTTTTCTCGGAGGACGATAAGGGTGATTGATTCGTACGTTTCTTTTTTGGTGACGGAAACAATAGCAACGCGGAATAACTGCTCCGGCTAGTTCCAGGCTCCGGTTCACTAATTTTCGTACTAAACTAAATAAAATTAATTAATTAAACTGATAAAAAACCCGACTGCATAAATGATAAAAAAACTGAAAAGAAAAAAAAGCTCAGTCCAGAAGTGTAGAAAACAATTAGAAAACAGTCGGGACCTATTATATTGAATAGAATGATTTTCGTCTACATTTTTTATTAGGTCCCGACTTTAGTTTGATCAATTTTTATATCATTTATGCCGGGTTTTTATATTTGTTTAATTAATTAATTTATTTCACACTTTTTAGTTACGATAGATGGTGAATTTCGGATTTATTGGTTACGTTTGTTACAAAGTACGATAATGTATACCTAAGTCCAACTGAAATTAAGTAAATATTCAAAAAATCTACGCAACCCTCGGTGGCCGAATCCGACTCGCACTTGTCCGATTTTTATAATAAATATATTTCTTTTAGTCTATTTTAGGTGTTTTATGACTACACTTCATAAACCTCGCACCTTATAGTCGTCCGCCTCGCGTATTATGTATAGACTTAATTAATATTAGAATTAATAAATAACGTTTTCCTAATTGTAGTTTTTTTAACATGGCCATGATATACTATTTTGAAATTCTCACAAAAATCCCTTGAATTTGATTCGCATGTTGCAATATTCACAAAAAAAAAAACTTCACCCCGATTCTATAGCGTCTCACAGTCGTCTTGTTGGTTTTTTTTTTCTAATTTCACCTATCTAAGAACACTTGGGTTATTAAAACAAATCTAACGTTATCTGAATTACGTAAATCCGTTCAACGGTTTGGAAGATATGAGGTAATAAAGAATATTACATACATACATACAAGATACGCGCGAAAAACATAACCCTTCTTGCAGTCGGGTAAAAACAGTAAACAAACAACAAATAAACCATAATTAACAATAACAACGAAACGAGAACAAAACGAAATAACAAAAATTACAAGGGAAGAAAATACGCACGACAGACTGGATTTAGTTAACGAATCATTAACGAATACTGATATATAAGTAGGAGTATTAGTCATAGACAGCAAATAAAGTAGTGTTCTGTGCTGTGAAGTGTGAACTGTCAAATGTCAATCTTCTTTCACTTATTAATACAAAATCAAAAAAAATATCATAGTATATGGTAATTCTGCAATAAATGAAAGGTTAAATTCACATTAAAATAAAAGAAATCATCGTTTTAATTACAACTTCTTTCTTCTTTTGATATGAAAATACGACATTTATAAAATAATTAAAGTTATAATTTAATTTTATAAATGCACATTTAATACCCATAAAACTCAATATCTTTATTTTTCATAATGGTTTGTGACTCATGTCTGCTTGGGTTCTTTTTATGTCGTTTGTATTGTTTTTGTGCAAACTCTATATATTTAACATAGAGGAATTAGAAATGGAAATGGATCGCACCCAAATGCAGCAACAAAATTGTCTGTCGTTTTTTGAAGGGTACGAGGTAAACTCAGTCATCGATAATATTTAACAAAAATAAATAATAAAATATTTAATAAGAATAATATAATCTGTACACAGAATATTAAATTAATGGATCGATGTTTTGCTGTTTGTTCGTTCGTTAGAAGAATAGTATCTATTTTTCTTTTAGATATTGTTTTTATTACAAATTTATTATTTATTATAATTATGTTTTTGATGACCTCCGTGGCGCAGTGGTATGCGCGGTGGATTTACAAGAAGGAGGTCCTGGGTTGGATTCCCGACTGGGCTGATTGAGGTTTTCTTAATTGGACCAGGTCTGGCTGGTGGAAGGCTTCGGCCGTGGCTAGTTACCACCCTACCGGCAAAGACGTACCGCCGAGCGATTTAGCGTTCCGGTACGATGCCGTAACCGAAAGGGGTGTGGATTTTCATCCTCCTCCTTACAAGTTAGCCCGCTTCCATCTAAGACTACATCATCACTTACCATCAGGTGAGATTGTAGTCAAGGGAAACTTGTAAACAATAAAAAAAAAAAATCTTAGATTGCATCATCGCTTACCATCAGGTGAAACTGAAATCGAACGTCACTTCATCTTTTAGTGAATTAGAAGTTGTTGACCATTTTTCATGCCATTGAACTACTTACTACACAAACCGGAATGATTAGGGAGTTTTTTCAGTCGACGAAAACGATTACAACAATGAAACATCGATACGATATAAGTATACACGCGTTAGATCGTTGATTGATTGACAGAGAGGTAACGTCTTGCGAGGCAGGTCCTTCTATAATTAGTCCAAGATAATTAATTAATTGTATGTGAATCCGGGTTCAAAAGGGCTAGAACCCAGAGCCGTAAAGCTTATTATTAAAAATAAAATGTATGTGAATCGAAACGAAAAGTGTCGCCTAAAAGAACCTTTTTGAGTAGTGATATTGTTGTGTAAAAAGCCTAAAGTTGCGGACTATAGAGTGACGATTTTTGCGTAAGCAATCTCTTTCACAATTTCTCATCAATCATATTGAAAAAAAATCATATTGGAAAGTTAAATAAAAGTAAAATTTGTTTCTAATATAGAAAAAGCGAACTACCGATAAATATTTTAAAGAGATTCCTCTAATACGAAGTTAGATGCCACAGTGCCAGCCAACGGTAATTGCGAACCGGGGCGGGGGAGCAAATAATTTGTTTTCGAGATAAATTGCCAGACAATTTGTCAAGACACGCTGCTTTGAAATGGGCTTAGTAGTTTCATTGTTTATTATGCGGTGTAATAAGTTGTTTTTATAATCGTTGCAGAGGGGGATTGGATCTAACTAATGTACTGTGGAATTTATTATGGCGGAGATTTCAAGTTTTATGTTTTTCCGAAAAATTCCTTATTATAAGTATCGTAGTCTTTCAGCTAAAGCATCCGATTTTATTTTTTCTATTCGTCTACCTGTCTAGTAAAACAAGTTTCAGATTTACGATACTTCAAAGCTACGTCTTGTAGGTAGTTCTTTCAATAATGAGGTTTTTATAACTCGATTGTGTGGGAATTTTTAATTAGTCTGTATCTCTGCCTATCTATATAGTATTGTGATAGAGATAGACAGACAGAAACTAATTTTAAATTAAGTTTCGAAATTTAAACATCGTCACCGCGCTTCTGCACTGTTATCGGACCGAATAAAAATCAGAAAAATTTTCATTGCATATGTTAGAAAAAGCATTTGGAAGTCATGTAAAGTTTAATTCAAATGCCGTAATCTTGCGAAAGTATTCATAGTATGCGGGTATTTTCAAATTAACTTCGTCCCATTCAAGTATGAACACCACTTGCGGGAGTCTAAAAGTCTGGAACTAAAGGACCCTGTCGTGAACATATGGCGCGTAATCTAATACGGACATCGGCTCGGTTTCTTTCTTGTTTCTTTTATTTTCTTATCTATAATCCTATTTGTTATACTTATTAGGAACTACAATACGGTTATATTGTTCATACTTTGACCTCGTTACTTCTCTCCATTAGTGTGATTGTTTTCGAGCGAAACTTTATTCTGAATGTGTATTCAGCATAGCAGTTATATTTCTAGCATTATACGAATTTTGTTATCAATTTTCCTCAGTTAAGGGACTGGACTCTGTTTCTCGAAGTCTACGACTCAATCTCCACCGTTGCGGTATAAACAGGCTTTTCACTTAAATGGAAGGAAAGTTAAAAAGTTGACAGTTATTAAGGACTAAGGCTATACCTATACCTATTTGAAAGATCTTCCTTTGTGTATGATGTCAGTTAGGTCACTATTGTGTGGCCCACCTTTAAAGATATACATATTCGTATTATTTTAGAATTTAAACAATCGTGAGTGTAATTCATATTAATTGATTATGAAACACGCCTAAAACTCACGTGATATTAGGTCGGAGTATGCCCGACTAGTTTCGAACCCATACGGTTCCCTTAGTCATCCGACCTAATATCACGTGAGTTTTAGCTGTGTTTTACAATCAATTAATACTCGTATTAATTGAATAATTAATCTAGTTAAGTGAATTCGCGAAAATCTTTTTCCACACAATAATATCTCTTTTGCCTTGATTAAGACTTAATAAGAAGTTAGTTCTTGTGAAACAGGATTTCATATATAGGTATCATGTATTCTAGCATCTCGAACTTCCCATGCGAAGTTTTCAACATCGAAGAGCGCACTTGAAATGTGCAATATCCTGTTCAATCGATTGAGGGTAGTCTATAAATATGAAAGGGGTTTAGTTCACCGGAAGCCGTTGTCTCTGTATGATGGATGGCGACATCTCAATTCAAGTCTTGAGTGTTATCTAATAATGATGTATGATTGAGATCGATTTAAAAAGCGAATAATATCCATATAGAAAGAATAGTTATACTAGCACGTGTCCAGATCTGGTGTGACCAGGTTTGGAAAGTGACCTCGATTTTGTAAAAAGGTAATCCAGACGGTTTACCTTAGAATTTAAATGCTTTACTTCTACTAACACAATATACTGGAGGCATTAGATTGGGATGTTGTGATTTTAATGATACAAGAAACCTGTTTACAAACAAACAGTTGCTTAACAATCTCTCAGACAGATGATAATAATTTACAACATATTTCTGTGTTGTTATCGCTCCTTCAGTTTCACAACAAATGCGCCTGTCTAATGCCTGTCTGTAGTTAACTATTATCATCAAAGAAGAAGAACCGTCTTCCGAAAATACGAGTGAAGATCGCTATTATTCTATATTTGTTTGAATTCGATTTTAGCGTTACTTTAGTTTTACAATGTAGGTACGAGTGTGTATGATGTAAACAGTCTAGCGTTGTCGTAGGGTTTCCTGATCGTGTTTCATTCGCCAGTTGACCCGACGCTGCGGTTTTCGGCGGCTCAATGTCGGCTGTGATCCAATTTAGTCTGTCTCTATTCGAAAGTGCTCAGCATATTCAGTTCATCTATATTCTCAGATAGAGAAAGTCTTTTCAATACAGTGTGTGTGCTTTATTTAGGACAGCTAAGAGAAACTGTCAGCAAAGGAAATACAGAAACCGCATTGTCTTCTAATTCTTTTGGTACTTCGTTCGTTTAGGTGCTTTGCGTGGTCGTGGTGAGGTATACGATTAAGGTGCCAATTGCTTGCTTTATCCCACAATCGAGTTTTGGTGCTTCGTTAGTATTTGAACCTGGTTAAATCCGTCCGTCAACATCGAAAAATAAGCCAGCACTTCTGTTGCCATATCATAGATGATGACGAAAAGGTGAACCACCATTTTATGGTTCACGTTTTATATCTCTCTCCGATGTCTCCGAACAATTATTCTCTATTGAATATAATTAAAATCAATCGGTCCAGATCCAGACATAGTTATTCTTTTGTATTCTCCCTTTATTCAATGCAAGTCTGATTCATTTTATTGGCACGGTCTACTAACATAAATAAAAATGACTGCAGTGACTGTAATTAAGCAATTTTTCTGTATTTCCTTTTCCCATTCAAATGATATGATGAACTGAACAGTGTCACAGGCAGCTTTAACGGACAATATGCCGTGCAGTGGTCACGATAGTTTGCCAATCATCAAAATTACAAATGACACGTCATCCTTTATAATTTTTTCTGTACGCGATGATTTAAACACAACTTCAGGTACGTTGAACTTTGGTTATATATTACTAGCTACCTGTACTTTGCGGTTTTGGATAATATTGTCTAAGGTTTTAAGCTTTTAGGTATTTATTGTTTGATTGCGATCTCACCTGATGTTAAATTACCACGAAGTCTTAAAATAATATTGCTTTATACTTGAAAAGGATACCTACAGCGTCTTTACCCATATCTACTGGTTTTTACGCAGCATCGTTGCGAAACTGTTTCATTTTGGTAATACGTCTTAGCTGGTATGGATGCCGACAGGACCAGTTCTGCACCTGTACGCTGACTTGAACGCTTTCAAATAAAATGCCATCGAACTCAATCGAATTGGTTTCCGTAGAGGATTTTATGATTTGGTCAACATTATCCTCCGAAAAACTGAATTAACGAATAACCAAGATTAGTTCAGCTCCTAAGTTGATCTAGCACCCACAACACGCATTGGAAAAGTGTTATGGGCTAAAGCTCCGTATCCCCTCTTCTATAAGATGCGAAGGCTGTTCTGCAGTGGGCTGTCAAAGAAGCTGATAGTGATTAAATTGATACGATCAAATTCAGGGAGTCCATTTTAAAAACTCAAGGGTGTAGGTAGGTAGGTAAGACTCGAGGTTTCTGTTTCAAACGCGAAAGCCGCGAGCGTGCAACACAAAACTTTTTTCATTATGTTTACTTGTATTCATGTCTACACTTTTTTGCCTCCGCTATGAGTAAGTCATCCCATTGTATCGTGCAGGTCGTTGACCTGCCTCGTTCCCATTTTTTTTTTATTATTATCATAAGGAACGCGGAATCGAGTGTTCGCTCTTTTGTTCGGTTCGCACAGTTTTGCATCCTTGAGACGGACGAAGGCTGTGAGTCATCGATTTCAGCTTGTTAAATTAATACGGAAATGCAATAGGTTGCTGCAATTTATGTTTTGTCTGTCGATTTTATGCTATTCAACTATAAATTGTTGCAATAGGTTGCTGCAATTTATGGTTTGTCTGTGTGTTTGTGCTCTTTAACTATTGTTTATCGTTCATTGTTAATGGATAATGAAATAGCTTTTATTACAACTAAAGACATTTTTGATAAATAAATCATATTACTTCATCAACGAGTATCTTAAAAACAAATTTTGACGTTTTTTGTTTTTTTTTTTTTGTTGTTCATTGCGTCATAATCGTATCATAATTTTTAATTATTAGCATTATTTTGAATGACATAATATTAACTATTTGACATATCTCTATGTTATGCATGGGTTATTTTGACGTTAAGGACTACAACTGCAATGATGCTTAAAATGATAAAAGTATTTTTTTTTATTCTTTACAAGTTAGCCCTTGACTGCAATCTCACCTGATGGCAACTAACTAACTGGCTAACTTGTTAGGGGGAAGATGAAAATCCACACCCTTTTCAGTTTCTACACGACATCGTACCGGAACGCTTAACAGCCAAAGTTTCAATTATTATGATTTTGTAATTATATAATTTCAAGTTGCTACAAAATTTTAACTTTTCGTATTAATACGAGTATATTGACAAAGCATTCGTGTCAATATTTAATCACGCGCTTTCAAATGAGAATTTCTGTATAAGTAACAATTTCATGTCTATACCGTAGGTAGAAAGCTGAGCTAAGCTCGACAGTCGGCTGGTGTAGAATGAAAGAGCTCAAGCACATGTGTTGGGGAGACATTCGCGCAAACGTAGGCGTCTGGCCTTGATCGATCCGTCCGTGCGTGTATCACTCGCCGCGGCTTGCCGTGCCTCGGACGATGATATTGTAAACCCTAGACACGCGTTGACGTGTGCTTCAGTAGTTGACATTGCATATTGGATAGAAGCAGGCGTTTCTATGCGGAAGTTCATCATGATTATATAATGATTTATTTATTTTGCTATCATCCGCGAAAAGTCGACGAACCCATGCGACAACGTCACCCAGGTCCAACAAAATACTCTTTGCAATTGCACGTTGTAGAGTCAACATCTCCTGAGGATGCTCCGGTTTTGGAGTGAAACGTACGTAGAGAGTATTTTGTCGGACCCGGGTGACGTTGTCGCATGGGTTCGTCGACTTTTCGCGGATGATAGCAAAATAAATAAATCATTATATAAGTTGACATTGCGATAAAAATATTATTGGCAAGTAAATCTAGACGAATCACATTAATTGTACCAGCGGTACTATATCATAAAAGTGCCTTTGCCTCCTTGTGATTGATAACTGTTTGATTGACTGAAAAACCAATGCTAATTAGATTACATTAATTCAAAATTCATTTATTTTTTGAAGTAGGCTTAGTTTACAAGCACTATAAAAACGTCAATGTTGACTATTTGTGAAGACTCTACCTCCGGTTCGGATGTCAGGTTCCGTTGAGAAGAGCTGGCAAGAACAGTTGCTCTTTTTTTACCACCTGTGATAGTGGTGCAGAAGGTGGAGTTTGATGGTCTCCAAGTGTCTTTATCATTAAAAAAAAAACATCGATTGTGTGGTAACCTCAACTTGAAAAAACTATTTAACGCATTGCTTGAACTTATGCATTGACAGTTCCATAACCGTCTTGTGTATCTTGTTATAGAAGACACCCAACCCTATGAAACTAACTAATTCAAAATCCAATAATTCTTGGAATCTCTTGAGAAATGTTTCATTGTTACGAAAACGCTGTTCTTTTATTAATATTAACAATACTTACCATCACGCCTCATTCTCATAGGGGTAGTAGTCCAAGAGCTGGTAAGAATTTTTGGGTAGGTATTTGAGGCAAGCTGAAAACTTGTCCTGTACCTCTCCTATTATATCCCAATACAAAACTGCAGACCTGGCTGGTGAGTAGCGGGGCTAAATCAACCCCCAAATTTTTAAAAATATTTTTTTTTTTTATCCAAAAATATACTTGAGGCAATTTGCAATTTTTATATGTTGTAGTTTAATATTTATAGAATATAAAAAAAATAAGCCAGACGATTCAGTCGGGGTTTTAACATTGCCAGGCGCGTTCAAAAATATTTTGCAAAAAAATATAAAAAATGTATTTGAGGCAACTTGAAATTTTAATAGAGTATTATTTATAACTAAAAAATAAGACTCTCAAAAAGACAGATCATTTCGGTGGGACTTTTTACCTGCCAGGTGATCTTATAAAGTAATGATTACAAAAATATAAAATTACAAAATCAGATTTATTGAAATAGAAAAATTATATACTAATAATACAGCTGCAGAATTATTATGAGTATACAAATATCAATGTAATTAATTCCCTGTCATATCAGAAAGAAATTGTCATTCTTCTTCTGTAGATGCTCCTTCATCAGAGCTATCAGAATCAACTTCAGATTCATCTGTGTCTAATTCGGATACCCCTGCATTATCTGCGAAAAGTAATATATATGGATTGATTAAATAAATCATAGTAATTAAAATACAGCAGTTAAAAAAAAAAAACTATGTATACGCACCTGTAGTATCATTTCCAATATTATTTTGTTTATTGTTTTCATGAACAATAGCGTCGAATACTGATTGCGGCATACAATCTCCGTCGAACCAGTGGAAATGTAGCGTATCCTCATGAAGTGTCCATCCGTTTCTATTCGGTGTCAAACTGCTGGGGAATCGCAAATATGCATTTCTCCAAATACTCGTTATATATTGCGTTCTTAAAAGATGTTGTTGTAATTCAGCTTTGCACGGAGGTAAAGTAGAGGGATCACAATTTTTTAAAGTTTTTTTGAAAGGTTCATCTTCAGTGTTAGCTTTGTAAGTTACACAAAATTTTTGAAACCGTGCTGCATTTATATTTGATATATTTTTATATCCATAAATTTCACAAATAAATGCTTCCAAAATTGGCAAAATTTCTTCACGTGATCCGGTAATATGTGCAACTCCAAGATCTGTTAAAGCTTTTTGATAATTTTGATTTTTTATCAATATTTTATATGGCCTTATTTTTCCTTTTTGGAAAAATGATGGATTATAATCGCATCCTGTTAATGAAGATGCCGACAAACGCTCTATCTCACTCTACAGTTTGTCTATAGCGCTTCGCACTCGCACCCATACAAAATTTGTTAGATCACCTGGCAGGTAAAAAGTCCCACCGAAATGATCTGTCTTTTTGAGAGTCTTATTTTTTAGTTATAAATAATACTCTATTAAAATTTCAAGTTGCCTCAAATACATTTTTTATATTTTTTTGCAAAATATTTTTGAACGCGCCTGGCAATGTTAAAACCCCGACTGAATCGTCTGGCTTATTTTTTTTTATATTCTATAAATATTAAACTACAACATATAAAAATTGCAAATTGCCTCAAGTATATTTTTGGATAAAAAAAAAAAATATTTTTAAAAATTTGGGGGTTGATTTAGCCCCGCTACTCACCAGCCAGGTCTGCAGCTTCGTATTGGGATATAATAGGAGAGGTACAGGACAAGTTTTCAGCTTGCCTCAAATACCTACCCAAAAATTCTTGCCAGCTCTCCTACTATAGGTACTACGTTCTTCCACTTGCTACGATCCTTGCATTCGTAGGTACTCTTTACCTGGCCTTTAAATAGTATGTTCTGTATTTGGTCCTGAAAAAAGGCATAATATGTACAATATTTCCGCAAGAAATTTCTAGTAGAATCTCGGTGTTGGTACGTAATAGTGGTTAAACCCCCGTGAGTACCAGGAAGGTAAAACCGCCTCCCTATTTTTACTGATAGTAATAGTTATAGACTCAAACTCCATCTATACAAGTAATAAGGAATGATTTTTGTTTGTTGATTGTTCTCTGAAACTACTGGACCGATTTAAAAATTCTTTCACCAATAGAAAGCTACACATTATCAGAGAATAACATAGGCTATATTTTAATCCCGGTATTCCTACGGGAACGGGAACTACGAGGGTGAAACCGTAGAGCTCTGCTGTTTTATAATATTAATAGAACTACTCACTCTGATGGTTTTCTACAATTTATAATATCTACGTCCCAGGCCCCCTTTATGGCATTACGGGTAGTTTAGCTGCACGATCTCTTAAGTAAGGATTACTATGCGACGAAGTGATAAGACGTGAACCAGACACTGTCACATTTGGGGGCGCGTTTTTACCATGTGTCCGTGTCTGTGTATGCATCGGGGGAACCAGTCAAATGTGTTTCGTGTCTCTTATCGTGAGAAATATGTACGGACGGTTACCGAGTCGTAGCGATGAGTGACGTGAGACGTTCATACGAGTACACAGGTTTTTTATTTATGTATTTAGGTACTCTTTTATGAAGTCTCATTATCAACCTATATCCAGCTCACTGCTGAGCTCGAGTCTCCTCTCAGAATGAGAGGGGTTAGACCAATAGTTCACCACGCTGGACAAATGCGGATTGGCAAAATTCACATACGTAGAAGAGTAAGAAAATTGTCTGGTGTGCAGGTTTCCTCACGATGTTTTTCCTTTGCTGTTTGAGACACGTGATATTGAATTTCTTAAAATGCTCACAACAAGTTAGAGATGCTCCGGATCGGATTCGAAACCACACCCTCCTGAATCGTAGGCGGAGGTCATATTCACTGGGCTATCACGGCTTTTTTATGAAGTACTATTAGATACTCAGTATAGTCACATTGCCTGTTATTATATCGAGTGTAATGAGAAAGAGGTGAACCGCCGAATCCAACTGGTCCAAAATTCCTCAGTGCCTGAAGATAAAAGTCTTCGAACAGTGCGTGTTGCCAGTGATGACCTATGGTTCCGAGACTTGGTCGCTAACTATGGACCTCATAAGAAGGCTCAGAGTCACACAGCGGGCGATGAAACAAGTTATGCTCGGAGTGTCCCTACGTGATCGAATAAAAAATGAGGAGATCCGTAGAAGAACCAAAGGACCAAAGTCACCGACATAGCTCAACGAGTCGCGAAACTGAAGTGGCAATGGGCGGGAAAAAAAAGGCATGTAACTATTAATTATGCTATCACCTAACCACCTAACTGCTTTCATCCGTTTGTCTTCTCATTAATTTCGATATTTCGATTTCTTGAAGTTGTTTTTCTTATCGAAAGAATCTACGTGTAAACGCTTAGTAAATAAATGTCATTCAGCCGACCAAGATGAGTGCGAAAATATCCAGAATTTAATAACAATAAAGGTCGTTTGGCACCTCTCGAGATATTGAAGACGTGATATTGAACATTTCCATTAAGCGAAATCGGGGATAGCTACGAGCGAATATAAAATAAGTACCTACGAAGAATTCATAAAGTAATTCTAGATACCCCAAAATATCGTGAAGGAAAAACCGAATATCACGGCAAAGCGGCGATCAATCAAAGCCAATGAAGTGAACCGTAAAATAAAAGGAATGAGAGACGGGAAGGAAATGGAGATGTTATACAAAGCCGGGGGTCATTATAAGCGTCCCAGCTCGACCCCTCGACCGCACGACCCCACGACCCCACTCGATATCACAATCGTTACTGAATCGAAATGATGTTACGTCTGCAGTCTGCACACAGACTATTATGAATAACTAAACAGTTTTTCTATTCCCGGAACACGGTTTGCTTTTGGATGTAATATTTAAAGCATTATTGCCTAAGGAAGGTCAACACAGTAGAAACGCATTGTCAAATTATTTGAAACTTGCGGACGCCCGTGATTTTGGTTTTTTACGAATCGAAGGAATCATGGATTTTTCGGGAAAAAAATAGCCTATATGTTCCACCTCCTAGATAATTTTATGATCTACAATTTTTGTCTGAGGTATTTTTATGATAAAACTTACCGTTTTGCTGAAAATCGCGAAAAACTCATTTTTTTGACCTTACAGGGGAATAATGGGGAACTTTCAGATTTTATTTTTAATGTTATTTTAAACAATCTTACCGATATTCAGCTTGGTGGGAATTTATGTAACTTCGAATGTTTAAATTGACCGGATTACTAGCGCTTCTCCATTAAAAACCACAGCATATCAGAAAGTCATCAGTAAATTAATTACAAATTGTGTCCACAGATGCTAAATGATGTAATATTTTTGGTAGGCAAAAGTGAATATTAAAAGTCATTCATTTGTTAAGTTCATCCGCTGCGAAACGTGTTGTTCCGGAATTTTCATTTGCAAATATTATTTGCATGCTCTCCGCCGAACGTGATGTATTATGGAATCGGTTCCACGAATTTATTTACATAACGAAAATATATTACTCGTAAAAATAAGCTTTTTGGTTAACTATAGCGAGGTACCTTTAGTACTTGTACATAATATGTATTATGTGCTTTAGTGCGATACCTATGTTCTATGACCATTATGATGCCCTAGTACTTTTTTCAATCATTGTATCTATTACAAATGGAACAAAAAGAAAGAATTTACATATCGAAAATATATTTACTTGTAAAAATAAATAAGCTTTTTTGATAACTGTAGCGAGGTAGCTTGAGTTTTTGCGATATCTATGTTTTGTGGCCCTGATGCCCTGGTACTTTTTTTCCAATCAATGTATCTACTAAAGAGGGAACAAAGTATGTAGATTATAGTGACCAAAGGCTGCATCTGCATCATGACTTTCTTTACCATCAGATGTGATGTCATATAAAAAAAAATGCAATACTACTAGTTCATATTGTAATTTATTTTCACAATCTTCTGTGTTTTAATGTAACATATCTACTCGTACAGTAGAAGTCTCGCGAATAACAGCTTAAGTGTAACTTGTTCTATGAAATTCCTTTCCTTTGCCAAAGTGTGCAAACTTTTCCGGGAACAGATGGGCCGCGGTGTCTGACTGTAATCTGATTTATGACGTCACAGTGTGCTGCCAGCTGACACATCTGTATGAAAAGTTATCTCTATATTCGTCTTTCTAATATTTTCTCTATATTCGACTTTCAGGAAAATAGGAAATATGGTACATATTCATTTTAGTATGTCAATCCATACTTTCCTATTATAAATTAGATGAATTTTAGTACAGTGATAAATGTTACCCTTGGAGCAGGAGAATTTCACGGAAACAGAGATCGGTGCGTCCGCTAGCAAGTACCTACTACTATAATATTGAAAAACACTTGACCTATAATTGGTCAATTTTCGTTAAAAAAAACTAGTTTGAGGTAACAATTATGATAAACTAGCGAAAGCTCGCGTTTTCGTTCGAGGAAACAATGCCTCTTGAATCACTATCTAGTGATGAAAACCGTATTAAAATCCGTTGTGTAGTTTGAATAATCTCAGCGATAAGATTGATAAACAATCTTAAATTGCTTGGTATTTAGAAGAAAATATGGTCATACCCACGGACCACCTCTAGGTAATCCGTGGTCATACTGATTACACAGTACAAAAGCTGATTAATCTATAACTAGTGCACGTCGCGGCTGAGCGGGAACGCACCCAAACGTGCGAACGAAACGCAAACATGTTCCGTTTCAGTTACGCACAGTCTAGACGTCACAGTCGTAGAGAGTCGCCAAAGCTGAAAGCTCCGACTCGGTAATTGCTTTTGGAAACGGAATCTATTCACAAAAAAGGAGTAAAAAGGGCGCTGAATTTCCACAACATGTGAATCATTGTTATAAATTAACAACCCCTGGGAACTTGGCATGAGCTGTGCGTACTCACTGCCATCAATCCTCTACACTGTGCGAGGAATTTTAGCCCGTATTCCGTTATAGTTAAAAGATACATTGCTATGCTCACGAGTTTTTAACACTTTGACAATTATTGCGTTTCCAAATAGAGTTGTTTTAACGAAATTTACGGATTCATATTTGTGAAAGAATTAGACATAGTTTTAAATAAATGTATTTATTTGGAGTCCCTTGCCAAGAAGAGGGATAACTAATAATAATTATAGTTGTTACCTAACTAACTTTACTTTTACGTGTACTTGTTCATTTAATTAAAAATATGGGATCGGAGGGCTCATGGGATGAGTTGTGTACAATATTTAAAAAGGTCTCATAGGACGAGGTAATTTCTAATCTCCTTATATCAGCGAAAACAAAACTAAACAACTATTGTACATATCGGTCAAACCGTTTCTTAGTTTTAGTGAATTACAGACAGCTATTGATTTTTATACATAAGAAGATTTGCAGGAAAGACGTCTAAAAAAGATCAACGAATAGTCAATGACATTGCTGGCGGAGCCTATTCTGCAAGCAATGCTATTGTTCTGACTATTCCTTGCTCTTTCATTATTCAATATTTTTATTTTGGCTAAATGTTAGAATTTCCAGCGGCACTTCTGGCTGTAATCAATGCGCAATTTTCGTCTTACGTCATAAAAAGTAACGTTCGTTCACCCATCGAAAGGTTCTCAAGAATTCCCCTCATTTATTGTGGAAATATCTAGCAAATTATGTTAATTGTTAATAATTTCCATTCCAAGTCATGTATTAGGTACATAACTAACTACTTGATTTAGTACAATACGCAACAACAAGATATTCAATACGCAATTTTATACCAAAATAATATAATATTAATTTTAATAAATTTAGCGGTACGTTAAAAAGTCCCACTTTTTTAACTTTGTTAAAGCAAAAATAAACTAACAAAACGCTTCGCTCAGCGTTCTAGTTTCTTCGAGGACATTTTCTCTGCAACCAGACGAGACTTAAATAAATCTTTTGAATTCTATGTGTACCCAAGAACTCAAGTAATTTCAAATCTATAAAAGTTTTTCCATTATCAGGAACTTTTATAAGCTATTATTTTATATTTATTTGCGTTCGACGCAGACAGAGGGGTGTATAGGTTTGACCTCTATGCGTCTGTCTGTAATTACATCTTGGTTGCGTGTTGCTCTGATAAACCGCTTCATCTGAAGTTAACGTGTCAGACTCTCCTAGTTCATACATATCCAGATACTAAAAGGACTAATATCTTAGCATTTCACGGATTCACCGTGCAGGTGTCGCTTTTATGGCAGGGAGAAAATCTCTGATCCCGGGAGTAAAGGAGTTCCTTTATGACACTTATCTTCTCTAATCGTCTAGTATTCTCTGCCTACTAGAGCAGCCTTAGCCCATTCTAAAACAGAACTTGCTTTAGTTCTGGTGAGCCCAAAGTCTTTAATCAGGTTATACAGAGATTTGGCTGATATGCCTCCACAACCGTTTTTATTTACTTCATCTGTTAGGATAGGATTTATTCGGTGTTCCTTATATTGTTCTTTAAATAATCTCCGAAATGGCTGAAACAAGACAAAATCGATATGGTATCCTGGCGGGCGCGCGCCGCTGCTCCTTAGTATTCCTTGTCGAGGCTGCACGTGACACAACTTGTTGCCGCGCCCTGACGAACTGTTACCAACTCAATTTCGGCACCACTCATATAATTATTATCACCATCTTCTTTGAATAAGTAATTGTGCGTGTCTAGAGTTACCTATCTGTTCGATGGACTACATTCATAATTATAACAGCCGATGGACATCCATACATTCCATCATGCCTCATTCCCATAGGGGCAGACTATAGACCGAGACCACGTCCTTCCACTTGGTACGATCCTTTCATATTTCCCTTACTCTTTCCATTCTCATCAATCCTTTCATACAAGTTTATCGATTTAAGGTACTCTTGACCTGGACTTCAATGAGAACGTTCGCCTTGTCCTTCCACTTCTAACATTTCCATTCACACTCGCCGTATCCATTTTGATAGTTCTCTTTCATTCATTCTCGTTATGTCCCCAAACAGCTATTCTAAGCAATCTAAAGTCACCTTTCTCGACTTTGGTCACTACATCTTCTTTTGTACCACAATGTGCTCTTATTACATTGATTCTTATTCTCTCATTCAGTGAAACTCTATTCATTCTCCTCATTGCTGGGCATTTTATTTCTTTAATTCCTTCAATCCGCTCCTTCAATCTCTTGGCTGTACGACTTGCCGGTTGTGTGTTATTTATGACCGAAGCCCCACCAGACAAATGTTTAGCTAATAATAAAGAAAATACGAAATGTCAACATTGATCCAACTTCTGTCACAGAATACATCCTCTTTTGGTAATTAAATAAAAGATTTATATTAATCTACCAGTACAGATAATCCGCTTCATAGAACTAAGATAATTTAAGCTACATTTTAAATTTTAATAAAAGGGAAAAATATGTCTGTCCTTCAAATACAATTACGGCTTTATATTGCGAGTCGTAAAGTATAATAAGCGCGCTAAGTGGGAAATATTAATCTTGGTGGCCCCACGTTGGGCGCCATACCTTGCCTCTAATGAAATTGTTGCTTTGTAAAGCTGTTAGGAGAGATTTGTCGCTTTAAAATTTTATCGCATTATTTTATATTGCTTGATTAGCAGTATTTTTGAAAGCTGTAAATCTGTGAGTTTAATATCTTACTGAATAATCTACACTCGAGCTGTAAAGTTGGCATACTTTCAATTAAAAACATGTCAAGTCGTAAAGTTTAAAAATTAAGGCTAAAATTTATAATTTGATTGTTTGTTTTGAATAGATGAATAATTAATTTACTGGATCAATATTTTTTTTACACTACCATATTTTAACTTTTAGAGCTATTTGCTGTACCTTAATAATAACTACATAAAATACCATATAAGGGAATAAAAATGCTTCTAGTAAGCTTTAGTAAAATTTAGATAGTCTATTCCAGTAACTGCTGCTTTTCTCTCAAATTCTCGAATATGTTTACCTTAGGTATCAGTAGACAATAATTACCGATAGGTATCAATAACGTCGAGGGGCGCAGGTCGGACGCCGTCAGCGGTATTTCCACAGTTCCTTCGTGTGTCCGCAGCTCGGAGTACAGAGCTCCTGGAATTCCCAGTTATTATGCCGCAGGGGGACGCGGCGTAGGGGTTGTTGGCCGTGATCGATCGCCGGCCGGTGTTACCGGTGCACGAGGTTACGACACCCACGATGCAGTCGAAGTAACCCAACCTCGACACTTTTGCGTTTGCGAAATATACAATACAGAAAATACGGGAGTACTTCACACGGCGGCCGACTAGATTGCAAGCGAGACGTATTTTATTCATTAAATGTTTGATGAGTTTATTTAGATGAAGGTATTAACAAGAAAATTGTGACAATTGAGCAAAAGAAGAGAGCTAAACTGCTAATCAAACGGTGACTACGAAAGTTTCCCATTGAGGGTAAAGTTATAAGTATCGAAGCAACAATCGTGTTGGCGCAAACATTAATTTTGTCTCTTCGTGTTGTATCACATTTAATCTAAGCTGACCAGAGACAAGTCGAAGCTACTTTTGAAATGTGTATGCGCATTACCATAACGTCAAATCAGCTGCGTTTTGAGTTATCCCATATAAGACCTCTTTTATTCAAAACGGACTACAAAGCCGTGTTGGTGATTTTCAAGTGAGTCACTTATGAGGTTCTTCATTATTCAGTGTTAATAGATTTGAAGTAACGGGAAATCAATCGGAAGCAATCCCGAGTGGTGAAACAAATTCAACGTTGCGTTGCTGGCTGTTAATTGGCTGCGGGTGGCGGCGCCGAGACGGCGGCGGAACCGCCGCATGGCGCCCCCTCGCCCGCTCCACACCACCACCCGACCACCCCCGACTCGGAGTTTTTATGAGCGAGAAGCCCACCGAGACCCGAACGAGTCTGGGCTCTTAAATTAGTTTGTCTCACCTGTCCCTGGACCCTAGTCTGTAGGTGTGACTGCGTTATCTCCACTTATTACGCTAACCCCAGGTGCGGTTATGCCAACTTTGACGTCTGAAACAAACGATGTTGTATACTTCTGCGAATCATAAAAAAGAGAGCTCCATTTTGAAAGTCTGATGAATTTACTGGGATAATCTGCAGCTACGTAGTTGTAGCAAATATAGTCAGAATATTAAGTTGATATGCTGTCTCGTAAATCTCAAAGAAGCTAATACAATCGCGGATGACATTATTTTTCCATTCGGTAGGCTTATTTTCTTGTACGGGGTTATCAAGTTAGGGACGGCTGGGAGGGGTGGGCCGGGGTGAGTCCGCAGGGCGGGGGCGCGGGGCGCGGCGCTGCTATCGACCGACTACCCTCCCCCCAGCATGGCTCAGTTTCCGGACAAGAGTCGCGCAGACCGCTCGCGCCGCGACGTGACTCCGTCACACGTTAGATAGATAGTCAATTTCAAGCTACCACCATGCTGATAGGACTAGTTCGGGATTCGGTGATGCAGTGCTTCTGCCACTCATGCCGCGCGCCCGTGTTGCCAGCAGGTTGGACCGACTGCGACCAAGTTCTGCCACTGGATCCACTCTTAGACCGGCTATGCCGGCATGCTGCGTGCGAGGATAATACGCCCACAAAAGCTTGTGTATTTTAACGGTTTTCGTTTTATTGGGAAGGTTTTAAAAGAATTTTGATTGATTCAGTCAATAACCGAACCTCAATTATGAGTTGATAATGGTTCTCAAACTGGTACTGATTTTTTTATAGATTGCTGGCTTTTGATTCAATGAAAATCGCTTGTACCGAGTTATTTCAGATTCCATATATCCAAGGATTTATTTGCTGAGATTTTAGTCTAATTCTTAAATCGACCCAACCTCTCAGCCGGTGCCGGCCGGCTTTTCTACCTCCATGCGCCGATGCCGGTAACCATTTTTCTTATTTGACAGTTGTTGAAACCGATAAAGTTTAGCTTGGTTACTACAGTTCATGAGGAAACACTGTTATGACAATTATTACAGAATACAATCTAGTTTTATAAATTTGAAGGTATACCTGAAAATATCTTTGACAGTTTCGTAATTTTGTTGCAGATACAGTCTGTGCGTCCGTCTACGTATCGGCACCGCTAGACATATTGATTAAACATTACTGCATAATGTCAACCATTTTGTACTGTACGCTAAACCAACCACATGCGTCCACCATCTTGCGCAATAGAATTACATCTTTGTCTTTTATTTCTTTGATTTTCTTATTTTAGTAACCCTTTATGTAAACAAAAGTAGACTTCAACAGAAGTAACTTTATATAGACATTTTAAATTAATTCATAAACAGCAATTACATTAATTGCTTAATTAATTAAAAATTATATCAGTTCAGTCACCGGTATCTATCCCCACATCTGATTCACGTCCCCTAATGGCGACGGTTTGTTAAAACTATTATGTCCTCTCAAATAATGGCCCTTATTAATGCTGCACACGCAAACGTCGCATAATCGTTAATTCGTTACTCAGGCCCTTTCAGTAATTTATTGACGAATGTATTCTTTATTTGCTCACCCTTAATTGGCGTCCCTTCAAGGGCACCTATTGCCTACAAATGATTCCCATTTGCATAAAAGGTAGTGTGTTTGTACACAAATTGCTAATGTACCCTTTTGTAAAGAGGCGTTCAGGAGCTGGAGATGACATAATTGTTTAGGGTGGCATTATTACAGCTGAGTTTAATTGACTCAACAAGTTCGGCTCCCCTTCTGATGTTCAGCTAATGTGACACGAGGTTACGGGCCACATTCACCTTTGCAAATTACCAATTAAATTTGCGTATTTGGTTTTAGGGTGTCATATGGTGCCCTTCCGGGAAAGCTGACATTTTCGTGCGTGACTCTTGTTATGTTATTGACTAATATTTTTTCTTGCAGTTTCTTGATTTTCTTTTTTAATCTTCTGAGAATATTGAAATTTTCAAAGCGTGCCTCTTAATATGTTACAGATTTTTTCAAATTTTTGTCAGATTTTTCATTTCTTTCTTTTTCTGGAGAAATATGTCACCGTGTAATTTAATTAAACGTGATGTCTCTCTGATTTTCAGAAATTGTGTCATCACTAGTGGCTCAAGAGTCAAGACTTACTCGACCCAGAAACCGGTTGGCACTTGGGTCCTGATTTTTAGGTCGTCTAAAGTAGCATGATTCACATCATTTCATAAAATGCCGTATGCATTCTTTATCATTATTAGTTCAGTGATTGTCCATTTACTGATTCTGATTTTAATATAATGTAGTACTTAGATACAATAGCACAAGTCGCCAAATTTCCAAGTAAATAAATACTGTCATGATGATGCAATGTCGTCTCAAAATATTGCGTGACACGAGATATTATAACTTCGACTTGAAGTTATAGCGAAACTTTGAAATTCCAATATCAGTGCGAGGTGCTTTAGTCAAGAACTTTAACTATAATGACTCTCGTGTGAAACTACTCACGGAACTTATTCTAAATCGTAAATTTTCTGCTATTTCGTGTTAGATGCTACTGGCTGGTGTGAATAACACAGATTTGTATTTTTATTTACCAACTCTATTTCCAGTTTTGTTATTAAACACTTTCAAAATCATTATTTACATAGTTTTTGCTTTTATCAAAATCAATTTCGGTTCACCTTCCAAATATTCGATATTTTCTGTCACAATTACGGTTCCAATAGGTATAATAACATTCTGTATATTCCGAGCTCTATCGAATAGCTTAAATTCATTATTCGTAAGTCGTACATCAACAGACGTTTTAATTTTACTATCTACGTTACCTATTATAAAACAAAAAAGTATTTCATGCCTGTTTGTGGTATTATTTTTTTTAAAGTAAAAGTTAAAGTTAGTTTCTATAGCAAGTATTTCATGAATTTCAACTTATAAAGCTGGATTTATATTTGTCTGACGTGTCGTGTCGTGACGCATCTGAACAGAATCGGTATCATACATTTTATATAGCAACTTTAAGTATGTATAACATGTCGTGATGGTTTCTAATGAACCGCATACAAAATGTATGATACCGATTCTGTTCTGATGCGTCACGACACGACACGTCCGACAAATATGAATCCGGCTTAAGTCTCAAAAAAAGTAAGGTACGTAGTTTTAATATTATTGTAAAATTTTATAAAATTGAAATAAAGATAACGGTTTTATTTATTCCAAGTCAATCATATTACTAACGTTTTTCGTGTTTCTATTTAATATTGACATAATTAAATAACTGCTCTCGTTCCTAATTAGCAAAATATAAACTTACCTTAAAATTATACAAAGCACATTTCTGTAGCTCATTTTTAAAACCAACCTCTTGTAGCTCTCAGCTTGCTTAGCGTATATCCACAAAGCTATCCCATTTGCGCCCCTTCAAGGTTTCAAACACACTCCTCCGCCAAGTAACACTTGTAATCCCAAAGGTTGTAAATTCGCTTTTCATTTCCCCCTCGCGGGTTTTAAAGCCCGTTTTAAATATATTATCAGTTTTCATGTCCTATCGTGCGGCGCCGAAGGGGCTGGCTGCCCTTTCATTTGTAACTACTGCATTAAATATTTACGTTCGATCCTCCATTTTTTACGTCGCTACATTGTTTCATTTGGAATAATTTTATCGCTTTCCATATTATACCTATCGTACTTCGTTTTACCATGTATACTGTATATATGTGGATAAGCTTCATTCGTAACTAGGGTAACCTCAAGTCTTATTTCTCGCATGGTCTGCATCTTTTTAAAATCCACTTTTACAATCATCGACTTTCGGCCGTGACTAGTTACCACCCTACCGGCAAAGACGTACCGCCAAGCGATTTAGCGTTCCGGTACGATGCCGTGTAGAAACCGAAAGGGTTGTGGATTTTCATCCTCCTCCAAACAAGTTAGCCCGCTTCCATCTTAGACTGCATCATCACTTACCATCAGGTGAGATTGTAGTCAAGGGCTAACTTGTAAAGAATAAAAAAAAAAAAAAATCATCAGGTTGTCATGTTAGCATGTGTGGATTAAATCTCGGAAGATAAATTAAAACCTCTTTCATCAATTTGGTATATTAGCGTACCTGTAGTGGCAAAATTAGGGTGATGATGGATTCTTAAGTGGTCATAGGAACTCCTAAACTAAAGAAGATAAACTCATTGGATTTAAGCTATTTTTGTCTAGACATGCTACACAATAAAGCATTAATAAGTACACATAATTTTAATATTTTTTTTATTTTAACTAATCTACATCGCTATCTATCTTTTTTTAGTATTTATAGTACTAAAAAAGAATATTAGAGAAATATTTTTATGACTTACGCTATAAACGTTACGTAATGTTACTGTTACAATACATACTTAGTTTTGATTGGTAGGCTTTTTATCGATCGTCGACTTTTGAACGGTTATGTAAAGTAGGATTAGTGATTCCTTGGGCGAAAAACCGCAATATGCCAGCATCAGTCCGCATTAGTGAGGTCGTGGCCCGTATGACGTAAGTTTTCAGCTGCATTGTCATTTAGGTGTTTTTGATTTTATAGTGTTAGTACAAATTCGAACATGTTAGTCGAAAGTGTGTATGTGTATCTATCTCTACATTCGTCCGTTGAGTTCTGAATTTCATCCGATACTTTAATCATTCAAGTTTTCCTATGAGTATCTTTAACGTGTTTTCGATTTTATAGTGTTAGTACAAATTCAAATATGTTAGTCGAAAGTGTGTATGTGTATCTATCTCTACATTCGTCCGTTGAGTTCTGAATTTCATCCGATACTTTAATCATTCAAGTTTCTCCTATGAGTATCTTTAACCTTGATTTATAATTCTATATTTATATATTTCATATAAGTCATCTAAACTATTACATTGATTCGCTAGAAAGTTTTAGCTTTATCACGGTCTTTGACCTGGGCAAACCTGTCCTCCTGTTTTCAATTGAATTTTCATTGCCTTTATATGGTTCTAAAACATCTTTATAATCACCTGGTCCTTATTCGAAATTCCCTTCGTTAGTAGTGGAAACGAGTAGTTATGTCATGTATTTAATTTTGAGTACAGTTTCATTAACTTTGATTTATTATTATTGACACTATTTTTATGATTTGTTATGTATTTAAATAAAAAAGATCATCTACTAATTTATCTTGGATATTTAACCTTTTTACTCTAATAATGAATATTTGGCTAATTAATTTTAAATAAGGATATTTATTTATACAAATCATCAAATAATCCAATCCAAAAGCTTTGCATATTTCATATTTCCCTAAAGTAACTCGACTTTCTATTTTATGCATGATTACTACGAATCGCTTCATCCATATATGTGTTTCACATATATGGCTGTCTCATCTGTTTTATTACCAAGTAGGGAGTCGTACACGTTTTCTATATTTGTCGAATCACTTTCGCACAAGCCATTGACTTTAATATCTAAGTTTAGCAGTCCCTTCGTCTTACCAACCGTGATGTACTTATAGGTTGGTTGGGATATATTTGTTATTAGAACAGGTTTTTTCATTTATTTTACTCAACTAAAGTAAGAGAGTATTAATTTTCATTATAATTGTATTATTATATCGATATTTATTATGATAGATTTTTTTTTTCATATAAAATGCCACTTTATTATTGATTGACACCTAGAGATTTAGTGGCATTTTGTTTAATAAATGATTATTATTTTTATCTGAAAGGCTTATATCATGTAACGGCAAATTGTTTGCCGCGGTTTTATAGAAAAAGACATCATAATGTAAAACAATAAGCAAAACATATCTAGCCCGTTTCCGTGGTCATGAAATACACATAATTATGCATACGAGCGTTTGATGCCTTTGTCTATTTGTACAATAATTTACACCTATTTTAACAGCAGTTTGTTTGCAAAATGCTTAAATGTAGGGAGCCTGAATATTTTAGTATAAGGCATTATTCGTATTTTCTCGAACATTTCTAACCTATTGGACATTCCTGTCACGTAGAGGCCTCTCATCTTATCCTGTCGTCTTGTCCTTGTATTATTTCCCAAGAATTGCTTTACGGACTCTGGGCCCTTTTCACATTTGTAAGTTTTTTGTTATTACTCGAAAAACGGTCGTTATGTATTTCATTATACCTTCTTGTGTTAATTTCCTTATATATAAATAAGATACAGCTTCGGTGACTTCGGTGAGTCTATTTATCTTACGAAAAGTTTGGATAGTTCGTAGTTTATAGTTTAGTCGTACAACTGTTGCTTTTAAGTAGGGAAGTAACAGCTACCAAATCTTTGTTTAAATTGTATTGTTATTCATTATGAATACTGCACTTTTTGCATTTGTCACAGATATTCGATCATCATTCATACTTTATTTTTAAGGATATACCAAAGGTTTTCTCAACTTCATAATCTTTAATCTGTCTGTTAATTTTTACTGCTCTTATAGTAGTAGTAGTATAGTAATGCTGAATTACTATAATTGTTGAATATGACCATTGTTGGTTTAGTGTGATTGCCCACATTGATTGTCGATATATACTTTTATTTCAGTGTTTCGTTCCTGTAAGTACTTTAAGTTTTGTCACGCGACCATAGTATCGATTGCGTTTCATTAATACGAAACCGAATGCTCCTCGAATAAACATTAGCTGACCGAATTGCCAGTAATTGCTATTGGATTGTCGTAGCTGAAGGGGGAGTAATGGTGATTGAGAGTTTGTTGCCAATTCCTATTACATTCGCTTGTCTACTGTTTCCACTTTTATCGCGCTAGTGCTTCGTTTCTAAATTAGTTCAAATGTTTTCTCTTGTATTTTAGTTTAGCCTTTTAATTGCTACGAAATTGACATCCTGCTAGATCATCACATTTCATTGTCTATTCCTGCATCGAGAACTGTGTAACAACAAACAGTTGTGTGAGTTGTGTAGTTCATCAATGGAAAAGATTTAATTTTATGTTATTGGAGTAGTGTTTTCAATATCTCTAATTAAAACTCTTTTATAATAGATATCTCTACCTTGTTATGTAATATCTCTGTTAAGAACCTGAAAAGAGTGATATTCTCATATTTAATGGACTGCTCTTTAAGTGGAGTTAGTACCTAGTGCACTGTTAGAGAGATTAAATTATTAACGTAAAACGTTTAAAAACGGCAGAAGGTCACCCTATTCCTCGTACTAGTGCAGAAAGACGACCCCGTTGTTTTCTACCCTTTGTTTATATCACGCTCCGCTCAACTTTCTATTGTTTAGATGAATATGTGAGGTATACTATGCCGTTTTTCATCATGGGTGGATACTTAGGTATAAATATAATGTTAATTATTCTGGAAAATGTTTACACTATAGGTACTGTAACTGTATTGAAGTTCTACAATGTACCTACTCCTATATTTCTATTACTAAAGTAATCATAGACTATTAATTTAATAGACTTATTAAAGTAAATATATTTAGATTTGAGTACAATCTCAAATCTAAATATATTTACTACCACTATCTACCAAGCAAAATTACTATCGACCGACCTATCCTTTTTCAAAAGAATTATTTTAAATTAAGCTCTACGTTGTTACCGTTACAGTAAAATCATCGCAAGGTCCAACAGAAATGTCTATAGCTAATTAAACTGTTAGAACATCGTGCCTGGTAACTCATTTCGGTCGAACAACTTCCCGAATTGATACCGGGATGTGGTTTTATCGAGTCAATTCGGAATAACTGCAGTTTGAGGTACCATTACGTGGGAGTTACAAGCGAGTGGGTGTAGTATCCTCCAGGGAGCGCCGAGCGGGCCCCTCTCATTCGGTCTTGTTGTTTAGCTCACCGGCGGTCCGTGCCCGTCAAGAAACCAGTCGGCAAGCCGAGGACCAAACAGCCCAAGAAAGTTAAATTTATTAGTAAGTATACGCTTCACTTGTGTTTGTAAACAAGAAAGAACCTTAAAAAGAAGCTTTTTTTAAAGTTCTTTCTTGTTAGTATGTGTGGGTCAAACCTTGGAATCTAAATTAATTAATTTAAAGCCTCAATAACTCCACGGTAAGAGCGGTTGGAGCCATCACCGAGGGGTGGTGGTTCAATCCTCACCCCGTTGGTCTATTGTCGTATCCACTCCTAGCACAGTCTTTCTAGTTGGAGGGGAATGGGAATATTGGTCATATTATAAAAAATATGGCAAATATTCTTTTTTAAAAAAAAGTGAAACACTTTCTCTCAAGATTAAAGTTTTGATTGCTTATTCAACTTTGAGAGTGGGTGTACACTAAAATTTTAGAAGTCAGTTATTCTTAATGTACCCTCGGAAAAGTTTAATATGCATAAAACTACAGCTTCAGCAGCAAAGGGATTGCCTCTTCGTGCGAGTATTTCTAAGACCTCAACGGTCAATTATTATTATAATTCCATAATTAATTTTTTACATTAATTAAAACTTCCTTAATTTAAAAAGCAATTCGGTTAAGGTACAGGTCGTTTACACACATTTGGAGCTTATTTTTTTAAATAACTTAGAATGATGCGTGCTAATATATGTAAAAACAAGCTGACGCCGCGCGATTTCACCCGCGTGGTTCCCGTTCCCGTAGGAATACGGGGATAAATTATACAGCCTATAGCCTTCCTCGATAAATGGGTTATCTAACACTGAAAGAACTTTTCAAATCAGACCAGTAGTTCCTGAGATTAGCGCGTTCAATCAAACAAACAAACTTTTCAGCTTTATAATATTAGTATAGATCAGCCTTTAGTAGTTTTATCCGTGATCCACGACGCCTAACCTCTTTATTTTTGCGGCAGAAAACGATCTACTAAGGACGATCCTCATTCATAGGATCCTAGTTTCCGGTAGCGACATAATAGATGTACTTCGTCCAGTCCAGAATTAGTGTGCTTGCTATAAAGTTTTTTTCAATATGAGCTAACGGATAAGTCGATTTTTGAATATTTCACAGTTGTTTTTTTTCATTTTTAAACTGACTGAAAAAGTAATGTTCGAGAGCCGATATAATTTTCTCGAAATCAGAAATATATGTAGATAGGTAAGTACTGTTTCGATTTAAAACATTTTATTATAACGGAACCCCATTGTTTTTCATGTCAATTATATTTTAAAAGCGCGTTTAAATCTTTTATATTCGCGCTGTCATTGTTCAAACGAAATGAACGCCCGGGTTCATCCAGCGACTGAAAGTTCGGAAAAGCAATACAGTTTACGAAGAAAATTACTCACGTACTATTGTGTATATAAATACCGATGGCTGTATAACTGTATATGTTGTACAAGTGAGTGCAATTTTACTATGAGTCACCCCCGCCCTGCGGGGGAGTCGCCTCACCTCACCCTCTTGTAAAATTTTCCATCAGACGTGCCGGCAGAATTGTCTGATGACACAGAATCAAAGAAATAAACTTTCTAATTGAGTTCGCACTAATAAAAACATCATAAAACAAAAAAAAAATGTGCATTATTCAAAATTGTGTGATATTCAGCTTTCTTTTGTGTCTGTTAGGATTATAATGTAATAGTACATCGGTGAAGTCGCATATAATCACATAATACTGTGGTAAAATTATAGTTATTCATAAAATTTAATAATTTAATTTTAATTATATAAGAGACATTTATTTAATATACATAATAATGTTAACTTTGATGAACGGATACAATACGTAAAATCAAAGTTTTATTATACTCGTATTACAAAGGAGCACTGTATGGCAGTTAGTTACAAGTATTTTAAGTTACTCCTCCTTCTTGACCGACTTCAAAAAGAAGGAGGTTCTCAAGTTGATTGGTATGTTTTTATAATCAAATAATTAAATATTTTTTAATGAAATGATAAATTCAATGGATTCAAAGAACCACTACATTTAAAATATTAGTCGTACAAAGATAGCTGTTTTGTGATGCATATAACAGTGTCATATATGAGTTTATATAGAATGAAAGAAAGAACATTACAAGTGTTTGTTGTGATATATTGTACTGGCGTTTGTAAATGCCTCATCGGTCTCACTGCATACTTAACGAAACGTGCCGCTTGTAAATTAATGTTTTATTTTATTTATGCAATTTTAGGAACAGTTACGTTCTTTTATTTTTAATATAATATAATGGTAATTCCTTAACCCTACATCAATCACCTGGTCACAAGTCCTGGTCTTTGCTTAGAGGTTTTCTCTCTGCCACGCGATGGACCCGGCACCTGTACGGTGAATACGGATTGCTAAGATATTCGTCTCTCTTCATCTATTTAGAGCTGAAGGGGAAAGCGAAAGCTCATATTTATATAAACTTTGAAATAGCAGGTATTTTCAAATGGTAAAAGCTGTAATGACTGGAATGGAAATACGTTCCTGCAAGTCTTGGGAATTATTGTATTAATTTTAAACCAACGCGACGCGTGAGCCCCGAGATACCGCGCGTTTTTAAAATTCCAGTCCGCAATGTACACGACTTAATTAAATTACTTTTGTCATAAACTGACTCTCTTAAGAGAGGACATGGAGCTATTAATTAAAAACATCAAAAATTTTTTAACGAATTGGCTTATATTCAAATAAAAAATCGGAATGCAAGTAATAAATGGAAAATAATATCTTTTCTATCTTTAACAAAACACTAAAATAGTGATACAATTACTTTTATCACGCACCTACCTATATATAACTTTGTTGCGTACATGGAAATTGCCTTGTTTTATTTATAGAAGTTAGGAATTTCTTAATTGGTTTTAGTCGTCCGATTTGCTGATAGTATGCTTCGGCAGTGGTTATGTAACTTACCACCTTACCGGCAAAAGCTTATATCGAAGCCATGTGGAAATCATTTAGGGATATTAGTGTCCCAAGTTACCGCTACCTTGTAATGCATTCGGCTGTTACGACCTTAGATTAATGCGTCTTCACTTACCTAACACTTGGTTTAATTTTTAATTAGTTAATTAAAAAATGACATTCCAACTGAAAATACGGATAACACAATAAGTACACATTAATTGCCTGCATGTTTTCTGGTTTATAAACAAACATGACAAAAACATTTTTGTCGGTCAATAATCATCGATTTATCTCTTCTTATATAATAGTATAGGAAATATCTCCTTCTATTACTTTCATATGTTCCAATATTACTTTGTTTACTTATATTTATTGGACCCCGTGGTCCACTATTTTGGTAGCAATGTCTGTACTTACCATAGCGTATAGCCTCCTCTTTAACTAGAGGTGGAGACTCGTTGTTGGTTTTGTAAAATCCCCCAGTGCCAGGGGCGTTAATTGCTCTGTAATCATAATTTAATGCATCGCACCACATTTCGGTGTTGTAATGGAGTTTACGTGTATTGATGAGGTGCGAAAGTATTCATTTCATATTCGTTCCAATTAATTGCGTTTTCGACAACCCCCAAATGAATCCGTTCGTGGTGTTTGATAACATTAAATCATATTTTATTATTCATGTATTGCAGTATCAACAGATTGTGCACATTGGGTTATTGGTCCACTGTACATATAAGCGCTATTGTTTAAATAATACAGCGATACGTAATGACTTTGTTGAGGCAAGAGGGAGAAATAATTACATATTTACACTTCGATATTTATCTTTATTTACTTGTTTCTTCAAATATTTTAAAAATCATTTTAGTATAATTTTTCTTTATTTTCAAGGAGCACCTGACATAAAAAACTTCAATTTCGGCTCTTAGTGTTGAGTATATTATAGAGTATAGATAGCCAATTAATGATGTTTATTTACGGAGAGGAGAGAGAGAGAAAAACCATTTCGGCACTTATCTCCAAAACTACGAGTTCGATTGTTATGCAGTTTTTAGTGAAAGGTTCAGGTTTGATTGGTGCATGTTATTAAATAGGTATTACGGTAATCTAAATTAGTCAAATCCGACGGATAATTTCTTTAAATCGGGGATTTTAAATTCATCATTTCATCATTCATTCAATTCAATTAAATTTTTAATGTCATCAGATTCCCAACAAATTTAAATAGAAAGAAAAATTAATCGTCTAAATTACTCAATAGTATATGTCGAAACGTATAATTATTATTCACTAGCGGACCCGGTCAAGCTTCGCATTGACTCATTCCATACCCCTATCCTATTCTACCCTACCCGTTCTCTACTCCTACCCTACCACTACCCTACCCCTACCCTATCCTACCCTACGCCTATCCTACTACTACCCCACTCCTACCCTACCCCTACCCTACCATACCCCTACTCAACTTTACCCCTACCCTAAGTATCCTATGTCCTTTTCATGGTTTTAGCTACCTTTTCAACAATTTTGAGCCAAATCGGTCCAGCAGATCTCGAGTTATAAGTGTTGTAACAAACCCGACTTTCTTTTATATAAATAGATTACAGACAATTATTTAGTTGCTCACAAAACTGTATCGTTTGTTATCAGCCACTGAAATCCGCTGCCAAGAGATGTCGAAGGGAGGGCTGGCGTACGAGGTGATCCTCGCCGAGCCGGTGGGAGTGCCGGTGCCGCGGCGCGCCGACTCGCCCGAGAAGACGCCCTCCGTCGAGGAGATCCAGGAGAAGCTGAAGGCGGCCGAGGAGAGGAGACGCGTACGTATAACATATGAGTGACATTTCATTGCTATAGCTCGGGAAGCTCGTTGATGATACAGCCATGATATGCGGGCGACGGGGGGAAAGGATTGCGCGGGTGTGAAGCCGTACGCCGCCACTAGCACGCGGGGCATCGCTACCCCCCTTCCGGCCCGCGCGGACCATCGGGAGTGTTACGAGCGAATTTGCTAAGCTATACACTCTTTACAGAGTGGTCGCGACGTGATCACTTTAGGGGTACTGCTTTATGAGCTTTATGATCCGTCGCCATTCCTCTCGTAGCAAGATGTCCCATCAAGTTCAAAAATATACCCGTTATCCATGTTTATTTGTGTTATTTTGTCGGCTAAGATAACTAAGTCAAGACTAGACAAGAGGAAAAAAACTCAGGAGATTCTTGTTGCGAGATTTCCAATAATTGTGAATGATAATGGCACAGGAGATCTGTCTTACAGCAGAAGCGAGACAAGTTTTCTTAACTGTTATAAATAAAGAGCAGTGATAGCCCAGTGCATATGACCGCTGCCTCCGATCCCGGAGGGTGTGGGTTCGAATCCGGTCAGAGGCATGCACCACCAACTTTTTCAGTTGTGTGCATTTTAAGAAATTAAATATCACGTGTCTCAAAACGGTGAAGGAAAAATATCGTTAGGAAACCTGCATACCAGAAAATTTTCATAATTCTCTGCGTGTGGGAAGTCTGCCAATCCGCATTGGGCCAGCGTGGTGGACTATTGGCCTAACCCCTCTCATTCTGAAAGGAGACTCGAGCTCAGCAGTGAGCCGAATATGGGTTGATAAGTTAGTTAAGTTACAAATAAAGTTTAAAAACATCATCAAAACATCGTTCCAATATATTTTATTAAAATAAATTGCAAAATAACAGTATAATAGAGGAGGACAGATACAGTTGTAATGGATACGGTACCGCAATTATTCAGTTGACATGATAGATTCGATGGCGGGCCCCATAACTTTGATCACTGAAGCCCGAAGGTTACCGCAGTGAGTTATTGTTCTTCTACTAAATCGATAACTCGTAAGTAATGCCGAGTCTATACACTGTTGCGACGCGAAATCGGCACACGTAAGCGATTTCATAAAACCAGATAGTATGCATGTTATATGCATTGTACGTTCATAGTTCTCGCTGCATTATACCACAGTATACTTTTGGTGATTATACCTTGAGTTTCAGAAGCGCTATTTGCATAGATAAAAATTTACAGCACACACAATATATTATGATACCTACCCAAAAACTTCAAAGAACCTGAACCTGAATTTGAAGGATGTTTTGTTAATTATTATTGATTGAAAATTATTTACCTTCAGTTTAATTGCATTACTGCTTTAATTTTTATTATTGGCAATAAAAATAAATGAACTTACTAATGATAAAAATAAATGAATATGTAAATACAACTAAACTTAAACTAAAAACGTCAAAGTAAATGCAAAATGAGGTTTCCGCTATCAGAATTAGCCTGATTAAAGGTATCTGTATAATATTTGGTACATATACTTAGGCTACCTCTAAACACATTCAACATTTATAGCTTCTTACTGTAGCAACATTATATTATGTTTGCACAGTCCGTCCAGTCGCGCTAGGTAGATGCTACACGAGGCCAGCCACACACGATCAATTATACCATCAAGTTTAGGATGATGCAGCGCTAACGGCAGGACATTCGATAAAACTGAACGTGTGTTGGTTGCGATCTATATGATGTCATGCACAAGAACTTATTGAACGGCTAGCTAAAATAAATATCGAAATATCCATATCTCTATGGTTTAGATATTTTTTCACAGTCCATATCCCTAAGCGCTGCAGGCCAGACTTGACGATGTAGCTACGTACATATATCTAGTCTCACTGCGAACAAATCTATCTACCTAATACACCCAGGTCTATCTAACCGGCCTGCCTGCCACATCATGTCACTGTATTCTCTACATACCTATAACTAGGGTTGCCAGGTCGCCGAAACTAATTACCGGCCAGACCAGCCAGTTTGGCCGGACACTCGAGTGAAAGAACACCCTCAATTATTGAAGATTAAATTTTTTTAGAGATTATTACCATAAACATTGGTAAATTCTGTAAAAAACCTAATAAAATCCGGACCAGCCGGACACCGTTTATTGGCCTAACACGCAATCCAAAAGCCTAACTATGACAGCTTTATCCAGACGCCTGGCAAGACTTCCTATAACGGAGTGCCTAGTGGGAGTTTTCAATGTTTTCATGCGAATTTATATGGAATTGAAAGAGTTGTGCAGTAGTTTCAATTCCTTAGATTTTCGCGTTTACGTTACTTGAATGTCACAGTATGATAACTGCCACTAGGCACTCGGTTTGCTTGAACGTGTGTGGCTGGCGTAATGTAGCATCTACCGTAGACGGCTGCGGGGACCACGTACACGCCGGCTGGTCGTAAAGGCCGCGCGGCCGCTCGTAAAACTAATGCCTCTACTTTAAGCCCACAAAGGGATTCCTTGGGCCTTATAAAAAGTTACATCCTAAAATTAGATGTAATGAAAAATTCACTCCTCACCCTTTTGGGACGTACAGAATTCTTTGAACTATGTTTAAAATTTCATAATTTTACTTGAATTTTAGTCTTTAGGTTACTATATGAGGCTTTATGGCTGTCAATGTTCAACTTTGCCTTTTGTTTCTTTCCTCCTGGTAGAAAAAAGGTAAAGGTACTGAGTTTTTATTCGATCACTTGAGTTTTTCACTATCCAAAACGCCAATTTTTTTCGAAAAACAAAGGACGGTTTCTGTAAATTGTCTATACGATAATCGTATTTGAATAGAATTCCCCATTCTTTTGATATAAATAAAGTATGCAAAACTACTGCAGAGTTATCTTTGTGATAGTAATGAAACGCAGATGAAACTATAATTTTAGTTTCTTGTTAGTGTCCGTTACAGCCCAAATTTGTTGCAGATTCAAGACTTGCATTTATCTTTATTTCTTGAAATTAAAAATTTCTCTCTAGTCGATCCCTCATGACTGAGGATCGTGACCACCTTGGCGAGTCATCTTTAGATATACAATGCTCCTGGCGATTCATCTTTTGGTATAAAATGCTCCTCCATCGCGTACGGTCGCTGGCCATTTGGACGGCACTGTAAAAGATGCGGGCTCCTGTTTCCTTGTGAAGATCCGACCGAAATTAAAAATAACGTGCATTATATATTGTAGAGTTAAAAGTAAAAGCTGTTGTGATTGTTGAGTTGCCAGCTCTCCTCAGCAGAACCTGCCTTCCGAACCGGTGGTAGAGTTCACAAATAGTCAAACATGAAGATTCGAAAGTGGTCGTAAACGAAATTTGAATTTTGAATTTTGGAATTTGAATTTTCCGTTGCAGAGTTTGGAGGCCAGCAGAATGGCGGCGATCGCACAGAAGATGCAGAAGATAGAGGAGGCGTCGCGCATCAGGAGCGAGCAGACCAACAACTTCATCGCGGCCACCAAGGAGGCGCTCGACGCCAAGATGGACTCGCACGAGGAGAAGCGCGAGGCGTACATCAATGAGCTGCGCGCGAGGCTGAAGGACCATCTGGAGGGTGTCGAGAAGACCAGGTACCAGGATACTTTTTCATATTATAATCTCAATTTTGATCATTTAGCACACTAAATAAATTATGAAACACGGCTAAAACTCACGTGATACAACGTCGGAGTATGCCCGACTAGTTTGGAACCCATACGGGGCCCTAAGTCATGAGCTGGTTTTTGCAACGCGGCATGATCCAAACCAACCAACCAAGATCAGTTTGGAATAATCAATTAATATGAATAACACTTACGATAGTTTAAAGTCTAAAATAATGAAATAGTGAGAACTGATTTGAAAATTACTAGCAAGTTGGTTTTTGTGTTTCGTCCACTAAAGGTACCAAAGTAACTGAATAGGCCAGTACATGGAATAGTATCTGGCTGCATTTCCAAATTGGGCCAGCGTGGACTATTTGACCTAACCCCTCTCATTCCGATAGGAGACTCAGCTCAGCAGTGAGCCGAATATGGATTGACAATGATGTTGATGATCACAAATGTTGCAGACAAAGTAGACTTGAGGCAATACTTTAACGCTAGATCCTGACACATCGTGATTAATTAGGGTATTTATCTGAGATTGTTTGTCAATCAGGTTAACCCTGGAACAGCAGACGTCGGAAGTATACAAGGCGATCGAGGACAAAATGAACACAGCGGCCGACAAACGCGATGAGAACATCAAGAAGATGCTCGAGCGTCTGCGAGAACATGTTAGTATCCACATAATGCATAAGAGAACATATATATTACTATCCCGTAGGGATAGGCTGAGAACGCTGACTGCGATCCTTGCATATTTCCCTTGCTTCTTCCATTGTCGTTAGTACTTTTACACGAGTTCATCGGCTTGCGGAATGTTCTGGATTTAGTCCATATCCACCCATACCTTCATGCTAATTTATCACACATATATGAAAAGTATTCCAAGGTACTCGTAGGTATAAAATTCAAATATTTGAATCAATCAATATTTCACAGCCTTTATTCATAGTCATATTTAGCTAGTTTCATCATTATCATCACTTCAGCTGATAGACGTCCACTGCAGGACATAGGTCTTCTGTAGGGAGTTCCAAACTCCACAGCCCTTCAGTAACTCCCTGCGAGCTGGTAGAGAGGTCGACCAACTTTGCGGTGCGGTCACCAACAGTGGTGGTGGACGCCAACGTCAATCAGCTCTTCCAACTGTGCCATTATACGAGAATAACCAACTAGTTGACGTGATAATTGATGATAGGCTCTAGAAATGAAACTATTCGTTCATTCCCAGGAGGAGCAGGTGCGCAAAGTGCGAGCGGGCAACCAGGAGAAGTTCCAACAGCTGGAGAGCTCCATCCAGGACAAGCTGCATCAGGCCGCCGAGCGCCGCCTGCAGCTGGAGGCCGAGCAGAGGGAGAAGTTGCGCAACCACGTAAGTGTTGTGGATTCTTCTTTAACCCAGGTCACCCAGCACCGTATCGTAATATGTGGAACCCGATGGTCTAAGACGTGAATTCTGGCATCAAGGTAATCGCTGGAAAACTTTTATCTATTTTCATAATTGAGTCAGGTAAGTGCCTCCAACAGGTTCAAACAATCTCGGGTTTAGCAGCTTAATTGTGTAAATGAGTCAGCGTCTAAGTAAGTATAGATATGATGATTTGGTCAGCGTATGAATTCCTGCAGACAGCCAAAATTGAAAAACGGGGCCCCCTGGCATATTTCAGACATTGGTATTTATTTTGTACAGATTTACGTATAAGAGCGATGTGATGAAGCCGTTTAGCTGGGCAATAGTTCTACCGCTTCGTGATTATCAGCTTATTTGAACGGTTCTTAGAGGAGTGAGGATATGAAGCTTTCGCGCACCTCGCTGCTTCCATGTTCAGTGGTGCCGGACTTAGCGTGATAATGTTTGAGTTTGACTCTAAGACGTCTATTACGATCACATCACTACCTACTTAGCGAGCTTTCCGAGGCACGGGTGTGTTTACCACCCACCACCACCTTTCCAGCTCTGCCCGCTTCTAAGAATTTCTTTGAATTTTGGGAGTTGGCCCATTTGGGAGTTGAACACAGAACTTCATGATCCCAAGCCACAAAGGCTAGTTAGTCACTGGACTAAAGAGGCAATAAATACTATTATTGTATCAATGTCTAATCAAACTAGAGAGACAATAGTGTGACATATTTACAAACCTATACCACTGACTACCAGTAGGTACCAGTCGACATCCTCCCCTAACCGTCGCAAAGGTCAGACGCGATAACCCACCGCCTCGAACGGTGTGATTAAAAAAACATCGCACCCGCTTTGTTTGCTCCGTCTACTTGACCTTTCTTTAGCTCTCTCAATATCGTATAAAGACTACATACATAATGCATACGGGTCTATTTATGGACTATGTTTTTTATATATTAATAACGTTTTAAAAAACCTGTAAGGTTATGAATTCCGTGGCAGTAGATGATGAGTTCTTTTTAGCTTTTCGTTGTTTGGGGAATAAGCAATTCGTACCACTGTGACAGGGCACATACCTTTTATTTTAACGGAAATGCCTACCTGCAAATAAAAATGGGATAAAAACTTACTTACCAATCTAGAATTCCAAAGAAGTTGAATTTCTTAATTTCTATATCTAGGATGGTAACCAGCCGTTAGGGAATTCCACCCAGCTAGACTCATCATCATCATTCTCAGTCGATGGACGTCCACTGCTGGACATGCCTCGTGTGGACTTCTAAACACAACGGTCTCGAGCCGCCAACATTCAGCAACTCCCTGCAACCCGCTTGATATCCTCGGTGCACCCAGTGAGGGGGTCGACTAACTGCGCTTTTCGGTGCGGGGTCTCCATTCCAGCACCTTGGGACCCCAACGTTCATCGGCTTTTCGAACTATTTGGCCTACCCATTGCCACTTCAGCTTCGCGACTCGCTGAGCTGTGTGACTTTGGTTGGTCTGCGGATTTCCTCATTTCTGATTCGATCACGCACCAAGCTAGACTGGCGCTGACGCATAAATAATCTATACTAATATTATAAAGCGGAAGAGTTTGTTTGTTTGTTTGATTGAACGCGCTAATCTCGGGAACTACTGGTCAGATTTGAAAAATTCTTTCAGTGTTAGATAACCCATTATATTATCCCCGTATTCCTACGGGAACAGGAACCACGCGGGTGAAACCGCGCGGCGTCAGCTAGTTATAAAATAAAGCAAACATGTTTGATTAGGAAAATTAAGCTTCAATGGAAATATCTGCTCTGTGAGTAAGGAATAGAGTATAGCTTTCTATAGGTGTGTACTTGGTCGGAGTAATGGCTTCTACATACGTACCTTCAAAGTTTTTCACAGTCAAAAGGTTTGTTATTGGATCAAGCATTTATCATTGTCAATTGTCATTCCTTTAATTGTTCTCCATTATATTTTTTTATATTTTTAAATTATAGAATAAATAATAATATTTGTTTTTTTTTACCATACTTTAAAACGGCATGTTATGATTTTGGTAATTTTTAGAGAAATATAGTATATATATAAGTCCTTGTATTTATTTTATTATTTTCAGTCTCATGAATTATTTGTGAAATTATTCAGTTCTCCGTATCTACCAAGAAATCAATTTTATCAACAAAAAATTATTGTACCTACGTAGCTAAGCATAAAAAAAGCATTTTTTTAATGCAAAATTTTAGTATGTATGTAGGTATTATCCGTCAAACAGAAAGTATTGCATAGTGAGGTAATGAAAAGTAGGTACAGAAAGTATAGCAGATTTCCTTAAATGAAAGCTTAGTAACTTGAAAAAAATTGACTAAATAAAAAACTATAATACAGTACATCTACATAATGTCATTTCATTGTAAAAAAAATTATCCCAAAAGTCACTGTTTTGCTAAATTCTTTCTCGAAATCTAAGCATTGATCTCCATAAAATTCGCTCTTCATAAACTAAATAAAAAAAAACATATCATACCTACCTACCAAGCATGTGTTATCTCACAGACTTATATTTAGCTAGATTCTGTATAGATTCACTAGTGCTAATGTTGACATCAAAAAGCACAATAATCCAAAAATCCCTCTACATACTGTCTCTGGTATCTAGCTAAATATAACTTCGTGTTTACCCTATTTCTTTTTTTTTTTTTGTTATCATCCCGCATCATGTTATTTTTGTTTTCACCATCAAACAACAGAACAATAAGCTCCTGGAGGTGAAGTCCACCCTGTCGGCCAAGGTAGACGAGATCACCACAAGCATTGAGACCAAGCTCACCGCCGCAGAACAGAAAAGAGAAAAGGAGATCCAAAAGAAATTGGACTTCGTCAAAAAAGAGGTTTGTTGAATTAAAAAAAAAATATATGCATAAATCACGCCGAACCACTTCCGTCCGCTTTGAGCACGAGACATCCAAGTATAAAAAGTTAAAAAAATGACGCGTTTTACGAGGGTCTGTACTCTCCCAAAGCCACCAAGGTCCAATTTCCTTAGTTCCACAGTAGGTACTTGGCTACAAACAACGTTTTAGCTTTCATAAAATCACGAAGGGGTGGCTATCAGTTTAAATATAAATGTGTTGAGGTTAGGTACAAATAACTTGCATAAACACGTATAATATATTTTATTCACTTTATTTGTTCATATTTACACGCGACGCGGTCACCTTGAAGTGCTTGCTTTTTTATTCTCTTTAAATAAACACTATTATAAAATATGCATATGTAAAATATTACATAACATAAGTATGTGGAACTAACAGTAACATAAGTATGTGGAAATAAACATTATATACTAAAGCCATACTCGATCGTTTACCAAACAAATTAAAAATGAGGGTAGAAATCGCTACAGATTTATAATAATTTAACTTGTTCTATAATGAAAATATATTTCATTAATAAGCTTAGAACAATTAAATATAGTTAATATATTTTGAAGAACATTTTATAAACAAAGAATAAAACATCATTTAAAATAAATACCAAATTATGAAATGACATGCATTTACTCTTACTACCTTCATTTTTAATTTGTTTTTTGGTAGACAGTGATAATCGAGTATGGCTTTATTATAGGTTTTGATACTCAATCAGTTAATCGTACCATTCTGGCAGAGCGCAGAAGATCTGACAGAGCACAGTTCTAGGAATAAAATAAAAAAAAAAGTATGTCTATGAAAATAAGTTATTGTCATCTACTGCTTTTCACACACATACTTTTGATGAATAATAATAAAAGAAGCGAATGGAAGAGTAGGTATGACATATTTTGCTGACCTCACTTAAATAGGATGATTGATGAAGTCAAAGAGATGATGATAACTTGTGTGACTAACAGTGGAATTCATAGACGTTGTGGGGACGCCCCCAGAAGATCGTTCACCATAGGCGTATATAGAGGGGTGGGTAGGGGTTCCACCCTAGAATGGACCTGTGCCCACCCTAGAATTCTGGGCGACTAATATGGAATTATATTATGATACTAATAATAGACTTGATATCGAGGGCCAGGCCCTAGAAAATAATCGTTATTCACCCGCTGAGTGTCGAATTTGAACTCTATGATACGTTTAAGAATTCGACACTCAGCGGGTGAAATGTCCCCTGAGGGTGCCCCTGCAACGTTTATGAATTGCACTGTAACACAGTAAGCATACAGTCCACAGTCAATACCGCGTCACAGGTATAAATTGTTATTTTGTTAGAAGTGAAGTCAAGTACTGCCCCTAACAGCTGACTTCACTTCTCATCTCGCAACTTCAGTTCCGTCGTGACCACGATCCATGCAACTGGGTCGAAATATCGACAATAAAAATCTCGTCGTTTTATCGTGGTATGCACCCGTTTAAATAACATTCATAATGAACAACCACGAAATAAGTTTAAAATCATTAATAAATTGTTATTGTCGTGTTCCAGGAGCGACGCGCGGAGATGGTGCGGCAGAACAAGAGCGCGCGCGCCGAGAGCGACGCGCCCACCTCCGGCTAGAGCCGCCCCTCCCCCGCCCGCGCACGCCGCGCCGCACGCTCCGCCGCACGCACGCACTCGCGACACGTGCGCGCACCAGAACCTATACACTTGTAGACCATTGATCAAACCTTGGAACGACGTGTGGCAGTGCAGTGGGCCAAGTTACTGGGCCAATGTGTTGGCGCATGCATTCATCTACTTAAAGGTTCTCAGGGCTCTCTGCAAATGACATTCACATGTTGTTTACACACACTATGTCAGAACAATTATATGCTGGCCCAGTATCTTGGAACATTGTATACTGCTGCCTTTACAGTCAGTTCACTCAGCGTTGTATCGTTCGGTTCACTTTTTGAGTAAGATCTAAATTTTCATCCCTTAATATCTTGTCTGGTATACTACATAAATATGAATACAAATCTGTTTGTGTAGTTAGAAGGTATGGCGGCATAAAGGTACTCTAATACAGACATAAAACTTGAAGAGTACACACTTCTTTTACTGACAGTAAAAACGTGGCGATGCAACGCGTTTGTTCGTTTAACTTTTTTATTAGTTGAGTTCCCATAACGAAGCTTTGCTTCGCTAGTTAACACCGCACTTTTTCATGGCGTACCTGAGAAATTTAAAGTTGTTAAGTTTTACGAATTTATTACAAACATTACCGGGAAATTTAAATTTCAAAGTCTCTGTTGAATTTTATATGAGTAGGTACTCCTTTTTATTAAGGGAACTTCTATAGATTTCTTTGTCTATGCCCGACTACGCACTGACGCCATGCCATAAACAATGATCTCAAATTAAGCGCGTAGTGGTTTTAATTATCGGAAGCGTGGTTGTCGGGACGACAAAATGTTTAGGAATTTTTACTTATGGCAGCATTGTTGTTGCAATTTAACAACTTTGATTAAATATGTTGCGGGGTGGCAACTGTGATTACCTATGTTGTTGCGGCGGGACAACTGATTGTTACCAATGTTGTGTCGTATCAACAATGAGTACTAATGTTTTGTTGCATAGTAACATCATTTAATACCAAAGTTGTCTAATTGTGGCAATAACATTGACAACGCGTTAATGCCATGTTGTGAAAAATGATCTCAAATGCGTCGTCATTTAGTAAAGTTGCGTGTGAAGGAATTTTGAATAAAAGAAAGAAGCATTTAACTTCTTGCCAATAGCTGATAATTTGCAATTAGAGATCCTTGAAGGTCATAATTTAAATTTTATTATAATTAGAAGGCAAGTCGTCTATTTGCTATTTAGGTTCGGCAGTTCATAAAAGTGCGGCGTAGAACGACAGGGGTGTTGAACACCAAATGAAATTAAGATGCTATAAGAATATCAACATCATAAATGTAGAATACGAAAATAAAGTAACGCTTACGTCAGTGTTACGTGTCGGTTGAATTTTGTGGAAAACATGAAAAATGTGAAGCTTACAAATAATTTTGAATTTTTAATGTTATTTTGTTTTAACTTTAATTAAAGGCAATATCGCTAAAAGTCACTTATCATGGCCTATCGTTAGATGAAATTAAATAATATCGGTCTGAGACATGGTGTTGCGAATTCGAACTTTTAATACAGCTACTAAAAGTTGAGACAAAGTTTGTATAGGGCTTGGGGTATCCGTACAGCTAATAAAACGACTAAAGCTTCAATACTAACATCTCTAATGTGGAGCCCCGTTCGAAGTGTATTTTTTTACTACGGGAGGGAAGGTTAAAGGAATTAAAACAATTATTCCTAATCGTTAGTTATAGTCTAATATCATTATTTTTAATGTTTAACATAACGCAACAGTATTTTAGGGAAGTATAATCTAAATTTAAGTTCTCTCATATCCCACGCTATAGACTGTCAGTTAATGTATTTGAATGTTTCTTTTTAATATTTCTATAGGATAGGTTCGTCGTGAGTCGTTTGTGGTTGCGTCGGTATTGTTCAGTCGATGGATGCTTTGCCCGGTTATTAGCAAGCGTTTGGCACTACAAACACTTTGTCTGCAATGTTGTTGCATGACAACGACAAACAATCAACTTTGTTGTTTTGTGGCAACAACAGTTATCATAATTGTTGTATTGTAGCAACAACAACTTTTATATTATGGCAACAATGGTTATAAATGTTGTTGAGTCGTCGAAACTTTTATGGATTAAGCATAATATGACCAAATATTCCGAATGTGTTCGATTCAAGTAGTTCAATTGATTAATAATCTTGAAACTCAAGGTGTTTGTAATGCTTAAACTATTCTTTTGCCTAAAGTAAAATCTAGTCCACGTTTAAATTTAATTTTTAAGTCGTACACGTCACTTACAATGATCTCAAAAGCAAGCACAATGAGGAAACAATAGTTAGTCGATAGCAAAAGTGCCTCGAGGTTCGTGTATTGCTCATGAACAATATCACTAAATGTATGTAACGTAACTGCCTTTATAGCGTTTTATATTTTTTTAAACGTAGGAGAATGATGGCTATTTCTGATACACGTCGCACCGCTGCCGTATCTCTGCATTCGAATTTGTATTTTATAACTTATGCACTGAAGGTTCATTTTCCTCTTATTCCCAATATAAATTGCTGGAATAATGATTCAACAACAAAGATGTCATTATAAAATGTATCAACAGTCTTTGGCTTAAGGCTCATATTTAAATGTCAAATTGTTTGCTGTGCGTGAGCGGTGCGGCGTTGGTCAGCGTTGGCCGAGAGGCACCGGGCCGCGGGTTGGTGTTGGACACAAACTGCTTCTGTGATGTTTTGCTCTAGTGATATCGTATCGATTATTCAGTTAGGCACAAATTATATCGATACATTATAGCACACCTTAGCTAGTGTACAATTTGGAAACCCCACATTTTAAACTACCGCCGCGTCTAAAAACAACATGGCGGTCGATCGTTTCCGAACTGTATGACAGGTAAGCTGTGGTAATAGTTAATCGCGTTAAAAATCTCCCGTATTATCTACAATTCAGCTAATCGATTGCAATATTATAACACTAGCAGAGAAAAGTCGATTTTTGGATTTCATTGTTAGAATCTTAAAATGTTTTATAATAATTCTAAAACTTGATATTATTCGTAAATACATAGAAATGCGGGAGTATTCGTTTGGCTAATGGAGTGGAATAAGGAATTATTGGTTATGGAATAGTTAGACGAGTGGCGGTAAAATATTTGACACTTTTTATAGTACATTTTTTTCTAAGTCGATTAAAATAATGTCAGTCTGTTTTGTCGTCGATGTTATGACATTATATAATAATAATTATAATTGTATATAATAAACGTCTTTTTCGCGCAGCAAATGTCTTTTGGCACATTTGATAACAAGTGAAGTGAAGTGAATACATATTATGCACAATGTTTATTATTATCTAACGTTAACTTTGTAGTACAAATCGACATGTTTAATCTTTCACTCGATTCGTTAATCGATTTTGACGTGCATAGATGTAATCGTAATTGCATTGGAACATGCCTAATTTTTGAATATCGAATGTTTCAAGAGCTATTTGGTGCAATAAGAAGGACTATAAAATATTGAAAGATGATTGTATCTTGCTTGGCGGGGCGACTGGCGAGCTTGCCTGCTTCACTATACTAACGCTACGTAAGGGAACTAGGTGTAAGTTACTAGCTTGTTTATATAGCGGTGAAGACGTGAAAACCTCTGACCAATTTGCCTTGAATATTGTGTAGCCTTTTAGACTCAAAGATCGAGACAAATCATGTATAGCGACGCCAACTTACGAGTATAGCTTTCAGAGTCTACTGTGTAAATTTTTGAATTAAGAATTCTTTCAGCTTTTTTTTGGGGACAGGCAAAGATCGTTGACAATACAGTTCAGTCGTCAATGAAGTTCTTGAGCATGTATTTTAATAGGCAAAGCCTTGTCTATCGTTCCATTTTTTAAATTATATCTGGTTATAGTTGCTTCCACACCTTCCCGACTTTTGATACCAACTTACAGAGTACCAACTTCAAGACTAACATATTTTATGTATTGTCAACTGCAGTTAAGATTTTATTGATTGTAAAACTTACACAGTACACTTTGATAATAACTTTTAACGTTTATATTTTATTTTTCTGTTCTTATATTTTAGTAACGTTAGTCACTCTTTATCCTCTATGGTGTTAAGATGTACGTTAATTTTATGTTTTGTGTAACTATTATATTACTTAATATTAATGTGCTTCAGTTTGTGAGGTATTAATATGAAATTGCTGTTTGAAGTGCAGGCAACTTTTGTAGTTTCATTGTCGTATTGAATAAAGTCATAAATACTAATAAACGGTGTGTTTTCTTTATTTAAACCTTTGGAATGACTATTGTTGCTAAGCATCTGTTTGAAAAGACCATCGTGAAGAGTTATCGGGAGTTTATGTGTTTACTTTGCAGTCAGAACTTTATGAGAGTCATTGGTTTCCTCAGACCTCAGACAGGTCTATAACTAACGCATTCAACTCATTTGGCTCACTGTCGAAGATGAGTCTCCTTTCAGAATTAGAGGGATTAGGCCTTAGTCCATCACGCTGGCTCACCATTGGCAGACTACAAATACGCAGAGAATAATACAGAAAATTCTTAGGTACATATGCAGGTTTTTCTCTTGATGTTTTTCCTTGACCGTTTGAGACTCAACCGTGAAAGATCTAACGCATTACGCTGCCAAAAAATAGCTGTTACATGGAACTTTGTCGAGTAAGCAACATAATGACGTATGACCCAAATGTATACCTAGTATACAGTTTTTTTAAATATAAAAATCGAAAGTACTGTGAATCTAAGTACTATCAATGTCTTGCCTATGTTACCAGAACCAATTTTTGTAGCAATAATGGACATACCAAGCAAATCCGCCTAAAATGGTAAGTGGAAAACTAGCAACACTTCTCGTGGACCACGTCAGGTTCGGACTACTTTAGTATTTTAGTTGAGTACGGGAAAAGTGGAAAGCATTGGAGGAGGCTTTTACCCTTAGGGGGTCCATATAAAACTAAAAAAATATAAAATACTTAGTAAAATATATATATGTATACCTATTTTAGAAATGTACCTAATATAAGAATGTGTTAGTTTTTAGGTTTATATGGAATTAAATAAAGCTTTATTGTTATTATTATTATTAAATCCAAAAATCGTTTATTAATGGTCTAAGTATACCAATGATGAATCATCTAACTGATATCACATAACTGATCGTGTGTTGGTTGCGATCGGCATGATGTCATGCACATTGCGGACAACTCACGGTCAGTTATCGGCTGTCAAGCCGTTAGCGCTGCAGGTATGTGAGGTTACTAGATCGTCTCTGTGGACTACCATTCTACATTGACTACATGAATATTGACTGTAGGTCTGTTGGGAATGAACGTCTGCTGGGGCTTAATAAATAGTGTAAAGAAATCAAAGATGAAGAATATCACTCACATTTTTTTTAATTATCCGATGTTACGGCTCTAGTACAATAATATTCAAAATAAATATAGTTTACAAATACAAAATATAGTTTACAAATACGGCTGGGCAGATTGAGATTTTCTTAATTTGTCCAGGTCTGGCTGGTGGGAGGCTTCGGCCGTGGCTAGTTACCACCCTACCGGCTAAGACGTACCGCCAAGCGTATTAGCGTTCCGGTACGATGCCGTGTAGAAACCGAAAGGAGTATGGATTTTTATCCTCCTCCTAACAAGTTAGCCCGCTTCCATCTTAGACTGCATCATCACTTACCATCAGGTGAGATTGTAGTCAAGGGCTAACTTGTAAAAAATAAAAAAATAAAAAAGTATTGTAAAGCTTTGAATTAGTCAATGGGCCTTTATTATTATTATATTGAATTAGTCAATTAGCCTAATTAAAAAAAATACCTTTAAAATACTCAACATCAACAAAAAAATCAAAGATTTTAGTACTTACTTGTGAAATGAAATTCCCCCGCTCCGAGTTCGAGCACAGATCACTATAGACTAGAATTCGAGGTGCGTAGGTATAGCTCGCTTTTCGACTTCTAGTATGAAGTCAAACTACTGCTTGTATATATTTTTACTGTGGCATTGCTTAGACTATCCACAGATTAAATACATAGAGTATGTTTGGCTGTTTCGCCAAAAGAATCGATTCTTTTTATAAATTGTTTTTATTAAAAATTTGATAAAATTAAGGTTTAAATACTTTCAAATTACAACAATGAAACATCGATTCTGTAGCAACAGTTTTTATAAACGCGTTAGATCATAGATTTTTGATCTTTGCCAGTGGGGTAACGGTTAGCGAGCCAAGTCCTGTTATTAATGGTCTAAGTTCGTACTAGACTAAAATACTAAAGTAGACCGAAAAACAGCAATGCGTCTTGGCGGTAGTAGGCAAAGGTGCTTATGCGGTTATATGAGCAAATAGGAGCCCTTTAAATTCATCGTACTAGTCCGTTATGACTAATTCAATTTCAATGTTCTAAAAAATCTGATGAACTGACATCGTTCGCAGAGTTCTAAACCGTAAGCTTAGAATTCACACTTTGTTTTTCATAGCATGGTGACAGTCGCCTGTATGACGTTCATATTACGTATTATTAATATGAATCGCGGCCAAGAGTGAAACCTTTTATCTATGATATCTATGAGTGAAACGAACTGTCACCTGCACCATCCTACATGAAACAAACTGTACCAATAAACTTAGCATGAACTTACTTTAAAAATTATATCATATGGAAAGCTACATTATCAGTGAGTAACGTAGTGTCTATTTTAACCCCGTATTCCATTGCGAACTGCGGAGCGCTGCTAAGATAATTTTTATCGGCTTTTTCTTCCTCAGTCTGTCAAGTTTTCTATCTATTTAGGCACAAAAAGGTTAGAACTCAAAGCCATTTTACAAATAAAAAATTCAATTAAATCTATTTTTTGACATCTGTGTTTGATTTAATCTGTGATCTGTCATCTTCATTTGTGGTCTGTGTCTGTCATTATTTGAGCAAAAATGGATGCGCTATTTATTTCATGTTCGTTGTTTTCTTCACGTGAAAACTAAATTTTAACTAATCTAAAACACGTTTCTTGTTTGTAGTTTAATAAAATACCCACTTACTAAAGTGACTAAACTAATTTTATTTATTTGTGCATAATAATGGATTCCAACAAGGAGAGTAAACGTAAAAAGGATAAACCCAATGATAGTGATGATTACAGGTCAGAGAAAAAACCTAAAAAGCGTAGATCGAGGTCCAAAACTCCGGATCGGGCGCAAGATAGGGATTCTAGGCGTAAGAGAAAACATTCCAAGTCAAAATCTCCTGTACCAACCAAACAAGACAGGCGTCGCGATTACGTCCCAAAGGAGCCTGAAGAACTTAAACCTGCAGCTCCGGTGAGGAAACCGAAAGAAACCGACATGCTGAACACTAGAACTGGTGGCGCGTACATCCCGCCAGCGCGGCTCCGAATGATGCAAGCGCAAATAACAGACAAAACGTCAGCAGCGTACCAAAGACTCGCGTGGGAGGCTTTGAAGAAGTCTATCCACGGTCACATTAACAAAATCAACGTGGGTAACATTGGCATCATTATCAAAGAGCTCCTAAAAGAGAACATAGTTCGTGGACGTGGTTTGTTAAGTAGGTCAGTGATTCAAGCTCAAGCTGCTTCACCAACATTTACTAACGTTTATGCGGCCCTGGTAGCTGCTGTAAACTCCCGATTTCCAAATATCGGCGAGTTGTTACTAAAAAGATTAGTGATACAGTTTAAAAGAGGTTTCAAGAGAAATGATAAACCTATTTGTATATCATCGGCAACATTTATCGCTCATTTGGTCAACCAGAGGGTCGCTCATGAAATTCTTGCATTAGAACTGTTAACATTACTTGTTGAGTCCCCAACTGATGACTCTGTGGAAGTCGCTATAGCATTCTTAAAGGAGTGTGGCCAGAAACTTACAGAGGTCTCCTCCAAGGGCGTGAACGCAATATTTGAGATGTTGAGGAACATTTTACATGAAGGACAGCTTGACAAGAGGGTGCAGTACATGATAGAGGTGATGTTCCAAGTGTGGAAGGATGGCTTCAAGGACCATCCCGCTGTCATTGAGGAGCTGGAGTTGGTGCCGGAGGAGGATCAGTTCACTCATCTGCTGATGTTAGACGATGCTACAGACTCACAGGATATTCTGAGTGTGTACTTATTACTTGTTCATTCCTAATATTGTACAGAAATCATCTTGTTAAATTGCTCAAAATGATTTAAATCATATAATTTAACTTCTTGATTTTAATTTGAATTGAATAACCCAAGTTAGTTTGCTTGATAGAGACAGTAAAATTTTAAATTTTCTAGCTAATAAGTATTTCATCATGTACCTAACCATCTCTAACCTAATATTAATTTTTTAATTTCAGATGTATTCAAATTTGATGATAAGTATGAAGAAAATGAGCAAAAGTACAAAGCTTTGAGCAAAGAAATCCTCGGCTCTGATGCTGAATCTGGTGAAGAAGATGGTTCTGGGGAATCGGGCAGTGAAGAATCTGATGATGACGAAGAAGAAAAAGAAAAGCCTATGACAATCATAGATAATACAGAAACTAACTTAGTTGCCCTGCGTCGTACAATCTACCTTACAATAAACTCAAGTTTGGACTTTGAGGAATGTGCTCACAAGCTAATGAAGATGCAACTAAAACCAGGACAAGAGATAGAGCTATGCCATATGTTCTTAGACTGTTGCGCTGAACAGAGGACATATGAAAAGTTCTATGGACTTTTAGCACAACGATTCTGCAATATAAATCGTATTTACATTGGCCCTTTCGAGGAAATATTTAAAGATTCTTATTCAACTGCCCACAGACTGGATACGAACCGACTTAGAAATGTCAGTAAATTTTTTGCTCATCTTTTATTCACTGACTCAATAAGCTGGGAGGTGCTTGAATGTGTGAAACTAAATGAAGAAGACACCACAAGTTCAAGTCGAATATACATTAAAATACTGTTTCAAGAACTAGCAGAGTATATGGGATTGAAGAAGCTCAACGATCGCCTGCAGGACCCGTAAGTTTTGATCGGAGATGGTTCACATTCAATGGCTGAGAAATTTCATAATAGTTTGACTAATACAGCATGTTTGCAGCTTTGACTAAATTCAAAATACATAAATGGTTTTTTTTAGGAAGCAATAATTGAAAGATATTTTGAAATAATCACAAATGTACATGAAATAATTAATTTTATTAAATGAAATATTGATCATATATTTTATGAATAGCAATTGAGAAAAAGATAATTGATTTTTTTGTAAAGTAAATATCTATACTAATATATAAAGCTGAAGAGTTTGTTTGATTGAACGCGGTAATCTCAGGAATTACAGGTCCAATTTGAAAAATTCTTTCTACAGTATGCAAGGCCTTTAGTAAACCATCTCTAAAAAAAATGTTTTTCCTTATTAAAAGCTTTATTTGTTAAGTTGAAGTTCTAATGTTCTTTAAAATTCTTTTCAGCACTTTGCAGACAGCCTTTTCTGGAATATTCCCCCGGGACAATCCTAAGAACACAAGGTTCTCAATCAATTTCTTCACTTCTATTGGTCTGGGTGGTTTAACCGATGAATTGAGAGAACATTTGAAGCAAATGCCAAAGGTATGTGTCCAGTTGTAATTCAAAGGCCCAAAAATTATATCATCATCATGAAACATTTATAATTAGTTTGAGAGTTGTTCAATCTCTGAAGCTGCTCAATCACAAATAAAAGATTCTGGGTTTGTTTTAATCCAAATGCACTGGCCTAGGATGGGCTATACCTTTCATCCCAATGCAACAATTGAGAAGGCATTATATTTAATTTCATCGCTGCTATAGTGTAGAACTTCATCCCACTACACTATAACTACAGCACTACACTATAGCAGTGATGGCCACCAACAGAAGCCGATGGAAGGCGTGGACCTGCAGGAGGCTGGGATCTTACCAGGACCACGATGTTCAGTAATGAAAGAACAACTATAGAGAGAGAGAGAGATATTTAATTTTGCAGCTATTGATCTACAGTATATTTCCTCTGTCTCATCCTGAGATGTTATGTCATTGACACATGCCAGGCTTGCTGGTAAAACTTTGTTATCTATATATTTAAAAATGAATCTATATTTCCCTTCCCTTCCTTTTTTTTATGTGTTTGTTATTGTCAGGAGAAGGTTCTTAGGTTTGAGAGAAAAAATTTAAAAAGTGGTAGGGGTAGTTGAAATTTTACATCGAGTTTCACGCGGACGAAGTCGCGGGTGTCCGCTAGTGTCTTAATAACTTTCCAATTATTGTCATTCAATTCTTGTCCAATTATAGTCACAGGTTTTTTTTTTATGTTCTCATATTTTGATTTATTTTAATTTCTAATCAGTAAATTATTTTTTTAGAATGTTCCAGCAGCTATAACAGAGATCAAACTGGACAGTGATTCCAGTTCAGATTCCAGTTCCGACAGCTCCTCATCTAGTGATTCTAGTTCTAGTGGTAAGTTATAATTTTCCGTGATATATTACAAGCTTGCTTGCAGCTTTCAACTATGACAAAGTATAATTTGTTAAATGATAGAGATAATGTAAATATGAAACTTTAAACTAGTGCAAATTTCTTTTTTAGACTCTGAAGACTCTGATAGTAAGCAAAAGGAAAAAAATAATAAGAAAAGGGGAAAGAAAACCACAAAGTCTCCAGAAGTTGAAAATTCTTCCAATCAAAGAAACAATGTCGAGAAATGGGGACATGATGGGTTTTATGATACTTACGGTCCTGACGCGAGAAGGAACGAATCAAGACCTAACAAAGAAAGAGATGGACGATATAATAACGATGAAAGAAATAAGCATAATGAAAGGAGTAAAAATAATCAGGATAATGATAGGAGAGAAGATCGTAGAAAAGAGCAACAAGACTATAGACGAGAAACAGAGAGAGATTTCAGAAATGATTATAGAAGTAAACCTAATGACGACAGGAGGAAGAATAATGTAGAGTCAGATAGAAGAAATAATGATCGAGGATCTAGGACAGAAAGAAATGACAATAATCAGGAATATGAACGCCAAGAGGGAGCTACAAGAAGTCTTCAAATAAGAAACAGTAATGAAGACAGATATAACAATAAAGATTTTAGGAATAGAGAAGGGGGGGATAATGACAAGGAACAAAAAAGAGATCGCGATTATAAAGAGTCTGATAAAAGAATCGATAATCAAAATTCAAGAAAAGATAGAAATAGCAAAAGTAACGTAAATGAACATGAAGAGCCCATAAACAATTATGATGCCCAAAATCATAGTTCAAGAGGTCGAGAACGAGACAGAGAACAAATAGAAAGAGACAACGATCAGGATTCTAGAAAAGGAAGAAATAATCGTACTACTAAAGGAAGCGAGTTCGAGGACTCCGGAAACAATCGTGATCGTCGTAATAACGAAGATAGGTATAATAAAGAGTCCAATCCGAAAAATGACACTAGGGATTCAAGAACAGAAAGAAGTGGCAATAAAGTATATATACGCGAAGAAAACAGAAATAATCGTGATGATAGAAACAATCACGAAGATACACACATTAGGGAGTCAAGAAACCAGATCAATGATAGAATAGAGAGGTATAATAAAAAGGATTCGAAAAACAAATCAAAGATAATAGATAGTCGATCTAATAAAGATGATACTAATCGTAAAAATAGACGCGATGAAGTTAGTGATGAAAATAGTAGTTCAGACGATGACCATAGACAAACAGAAAAAACTAGATCCGACAGAAATGACAAACAACTAAACAAGAACAAACACAATGATGAAAAAAGAAATTCCAAAAGAAACGAGGAGCCACGAAAGAAAGATCAGAAAGATTATGATAGTACCAGCAGTAGTGATGATGAGCAAAATGATAAGCAAAAGAGTAAAAAATCAAATAAAAAAGCGAAGAAAGCAAATAAAGAAAAAAGACATAAGAAAGAAAAAAGTAATCATAAAAGAGACGATAGTGATGATAGCGAGGAAGATTCTCGGCATAAACGGCGAGATGAACCGGAGAATCGTAAAACAGGCAAAGAATCCAAAAAAACAAAATCAAAGTCGAAAAAAGGGAAACAAAAAAGACGTGATAAAAGAAAAGATAAAGAAAACGTAAGTGACGAAAGCGCTGATTCAGATTCCTCAGACAGTTCAGAGAGTTCAGAGAGTTCTGTAAACAAAGGTGGACGTTACTGGGACACATTTGATATTGAAGGCAAAGAAAGTTCCAAATTTCTTGTAGAGAGTAGAACAAGCAGCAAAAAGGAGAAACGCTCTGAACGGAAGCGCGAACGTTAACATTGACTTGATATTAACATGTTTTACGTTTTTAAGTTGTAAAAATCTGATTTAAATTTATAAAGCAGGCATTAAATGTTTTATAAGCCAAACTGGATTTTTATCTTTCGAGTTTTGCTTTTTTCATAATCGTACATTATACCATTAAAACCTGTAGTGTAGGTAGTATTAGTTTTTATTTAAAAATACAAAATGACACCAGTCATTTTTCTTAAATATACTATCAAAGAGTACTCATAATCGTTGGTACCTATAAAATCACTAAGTTTTATGGATACTTTATATATTCATTACATTCTGTGAAGCTTGTTGACCCTCAACTATTAATTTGCGTAATTCTTGAATATGAGTTCTGTGAAAATGGTCACAAATATGAGCGGCTCGAGTTCTGATATTTCAAACGACAAAACCAACGAAGACGCCAAAACAATATGCAACACGAAGGCAGCTTCCGTTCCAAGGGTGCAAAGACAATCTGAAGTTGTTCTAAACGAGCCGCCCTCTGCGCCGTTTTACTTTCACTCGCTGAAAGAAAACGAAGCTCCACTTTTAGACTCTGAAGACTCTGATAGTAAGCAAAAGGAAAAAAATAATAAGAAAAGGGGAAAGAAAACCACAAAGTCTCCAGAAGTTGAAAATTCTTCCAATCAAAGAAACAATGTCGAGAAATGGGGACATGATGGGTTTTATGATACTTACGGTCCTGACGCGAGAAGGAACGAATCAAGACCTAACAAAGAAAGAGATGGACGATATAATAACGATGAAAGAAATAAGCATAATGAAAGGAGTAAAAATCATCAGGATAATGATAGGAGAGAAGATCGTAGAAAAGAGCAACAAGACTATAGACGAGAAACAGAGAGAGATTTCAGAAATGATTATAGAAGTAAACCTAATGACGACAGGAGGAAGAATAATGTAGAGTCAGATAGAAGAAATAATGATCGAGGATCTAGGACAGAAAGAAATGACAATAATCAGGAATATGAACGCCAAGAGGGAGCTACAAGAAGTCTTCAAATAAGAAACAGTAATGAAGACAGATATAACAATAAAGATTTTAGGAATAGAGAAGGGGGGGATAATGACAAGGAACAAAAAAGAGATCGCGATTATAAAGAGTCTGATAAAAGAATCGATAATCAAAATTCAAGAAAAGATAGAAATAGCAAAAGTAACGTAAATGAACATGAAGAGCCCATAAACAATTATGATGCCCAAAATCATAGTTCAAGAGGTCGAGAACGAGACAGAGAACAAATAGAAAGAGACAACGATCAGGATTCTAGAAAAGGAAGAAATAATCGTACTACTAAAGGAAGCGAGTTCGAGGACTCCGGAAACAATCGTGATCGTCGTAATAATGAAGATAGGTATAATAAAGAGTCCAATCCGAAAAATGACACTAGGGATTCAAGAACAGAAAGAAGTGGCAATAAAGTATATATACGCGAAGAAAACAGAAATAATCGTGATGATAGAAACAATCACGAAGATACACACATTAGGGAGTCAAGAAACCAGATCAATGATAGAATAGAGAGGTATAATAAAAAGGATTCGAAAAACAAATCAAAGATAATAGATAGTCGATCTAATAAAGATGATACTAATCGTAAAAATAGACGCGATGAAGTTAGTGATGAAAATAGTAGTTCAGACGATGACCATAGACAAACAGAAAAAACTAGATCCGACAGAAATGACAAACAACTAAACAAGAACAAACACAATGATGAAAAAAGAAATTCCAAAAGAAACGAGGAGCCACGAAAGAAAGATCAGAAAGATTATGATAGTACCAGCAGTAGTGATGATGAGCAAAATGATAAGCAAAAGAGTAAAAAATCAAATAAAAAAGCGAAGAAAGCAAATAAAGAAAAAAGACATAAGAAAGAAAAAAGTAATCATAAAAGAGACGATAGTGATGATAGCGAGGAAGATTTTCGGCATAAACGGCGAGATGAACCGGAGAATCGTAAAACAGGCAAAGAATCCAAAAAAACAAAATCAAAGTCGAAAAAAGGGAAACAAAAAAGACGTGATAAAAGAAAAGATAAAGAAAACGTAAGTGACGAAAGCGCTGATTCAGATTCCTCAGACAGTTCAGAGAGTTCAGAGAGTTCTGTAAACAAAGGTGGACGTTACTGGGACACATTTGATATTGAAGGCAAAGAAAGTTCCAAATTTCTTGTAGAGAGTAGAACAAGCAGCAAAAAGGAGAAACGCTCTGAACGGAAGCGCGAACGTTAACATTGACTTGATATTAACATGTTTTACGTTTTTAAGTTGTAAAAATCTGATTTAAATTTATAAAGCAGGCATTAAATGTTTTATAAGCCAAACTGGATTTTTATCTTTCGAGTTTTGCTTTTTTCATAATCGTACATTATACCATTAAAACCTGTAGTGTAGGTAGTATTAGTTTTTATTTAAAAATACAAAATGACACCAGTCATTTTTCTTAAATATACTATCAAAGAGTACTCATAATCGTTGGTACCTATAAAATCACTAAGTTTTATGGATACTTTATATATTCATTACATTCTGTGAAGCTTGTTGACCCTCAACTATTAATTTGCGTAATTCTTGAATATGAGTTCTGTGAAAATGGTCACAAATATGAGCGGCTCGAGTTCTGATATTTCAAACGACAAAACCAACGAAGACGCCAAAACAATATGCAACACGAAGGCAGCTTCCGTTCCAAGGGTGCAAAGACAATCTGAAGTTGTTCTAAACGAGCCGCCCTCTGCGCCGTTTTACTTTCACTCGCTGAAAGAAAACGAAGCTCCACTTTTAGACTCTGAAGACTCTGATAGTAAGCAAAAGGAAAAAAATAATAAGAAAAGGGGAAAGAAAACCACAAAGTCTCCAGAAGTTGAAAATTCTTCCAATCAAAGAAACAATGTCGAGAAATGGGGACATGATGGGTTTTATGATACTTACGGTCCTGACGCGAGAAGGAACGAATCAAGACCTAACAAAGAAAGAGATGGACGATATAATAACGATGAAAGAAATAAGCATAATGAAAGGAGTAAAAATCATCAGGATAATGATAGGAGAGAAGATCGTAGAAAAGAGCAACAAGACTATAGACGAGAAACAGAGAGAGATTTCAGAAATGATTATAGAAGTAAACCTAATGACGACAGGAGGAAGAATAATGTAGAGTCAGATAGAAGAAATAATGATCGAGGATCTAGGACAGAAAGAAATGACAATAATCAGGAATATGAACGCCAAGAGGGAGCTACAAGAAGTCTTCAAATAAGAAACAGTAATGAAGACAGATATAACAATAAAGATTTTAGGAATAGAGAAGGGGGGGATAATGACAAGGAACAAAAAAGAGATCGCGATTATAAAGAGTCTGATAAAAGAATCGATAATCAAAATTCAAGAAAAGATAGAAATAGCAAAAGTAACGTAAATGAACATGAAGAGCCCATAAACAATTATGATGCCCAAAATCATAGTTCAAGAGGTCGAGAACGAGACAGAGAACAAATAGAAAGAGACAACGATCAGGATTCTAGAAAAGGAAGAAATAATCGTACTACTAAAGGAAGCGAGTTCGAGGACTCCGGAAACAATCGTGATCGTCGTAATAATGAAGATAGGTATAATAAAGAGTCGAATCCGAAAAATGACACTAGGGATTCAAGAACAGAAAGAAGTGGCAATAAAGTATATATACGCGAAGAAAACAGAAATAATCGTGATGATAGAAACAATCACGAAGATACACACATTAGGGAGTCAAGAAACCAGATCAATGATAGAATAGAGAGGTATAATAAAAAGGATTCGAAAAACAAATCAAAGATAATAGATAGTCGATCTAATAAAGATGATACTAATCGTAAAAATAGACGCGATGAAGTTAGTGATGAAAATAGTAGTTCAGACGATGACCATAGACAAACAGAAAAAACTAGATCCGACAGAAATGACAAACAACTAAACAAGAACAAACACAATGATGAAAAAAGAAATTCCAAAAGAAACGAGGAGCCACGAAAGAAAGATCAGAAAGATTATGATAGTACCAGCAGTAGTGATGATGAGCAAAATGATAAGCAAAAGAGTAAAAAATCAAATAAAAAAGCGAAGAAAGCAAATAAAGAAAAAAGACATAAGAAAGAAAAAAGTAATCATAAAAGAGACGATAGTGATGATAGCAAGGAAGATTCTCGGCATAAACGGCGAGATGAACCGGAGAATCGTAAAACAGGCAAAGAATCCAAAAAAACAAAATCAAAGTCGAAAAAAGGGAAACAAAAAAGACGTGATAAAAGAAAAGATAAAGAAAACGTAAGTGACGAAAGCGCTGATTCAGATTCCTCAGACAGTTCAGAGAGTTCAGAGAGTTCTGTAAACAAAGGTGGACGTTACTGGGACACATTTGATATTGAAGGCAAAGAAAGTTCCAAATTTCTTGTAGAGAGTAGAACAAGCAGCAAAAAGGAGAAACGCTCTGAACGGAAGCGCGAACGTTAACATTGACTTGATATTAACATGTTTTACGTTTTTAAGTTGTAAAAATCTGATTTAAATTTATAAAGCAGGCATTAAATGTTTTATAAGCCAAACTGGATTTTTATCTTTCGAGTTTTGCTTTTTTCATAATCGTACATTATACCATTAAAACCTGTAGTGTAGGTAGTATTAGTTTTTATTTAAAAATACAAAATGACACCAGTCATTTTTCTTAAATATACTATCAAAGAGTACTCATAATCGTTGGTACCTATAAAATCACTAAGTTTTATGGATACTTTATATATTCATTACATTCTGTGAAGCTTGTTGACCCTCAACTATTAATTTGCGTAATTCTTGAATATGAGTTCTGTGAAAATGGTCACAAATATGAGCGGCTCGAGTTCTGATATTTCAAACGACAAAACCAACGAAGACGCCAAAACAATATGCAACACGAAGGCAGCTTCCGTTCCAAGGGTGCAAAGACAATCTGAAGTTGTTCTAAACGAGCCGCCCTCTGCGCCGTTTTACTTTCACTCGCTGAAAGAAAACGAAGCTCCACTTTTAGACTCTGAAGACTCTGATAGTAAGCAAAAGGAAAAAAATAATAAGAAAAGGGGAAAGAAAACCACAAAGTCTCCAGAAGTTGAAAATTCTTCCAATCAAAGAAACAATGTCGAGAAATGGGGACATGATGGGTTTTATGATACTTACGGTCCTGACGCGAGAAGGAACGAATCAAGACCTAACAAAGAAAGAGATGGACGATATAATAACGATGAAAGAAATAAGCATAATGAAAGGAGTAAAAATCATCAGGATAATGATAGGAGAGAAGATCGTAGAAAAGAGCAACAAGACTATAGACGAGAAACAGAGAGAGATTTCAGAAATGATTATAGAAGTAAACCTAATGACGACAGGAGGAAGAATAATGTAGAGTCAGATAGAAGAAATAATGATCGAGGATCTAGGACAGAAAGAAATGACAATAATCAGGAATATGAACGCCAAGAGGGAGCTACAAGAAGTCTTCAAATAAGAAACAGTAATGAAGACAGATATAACAATAAAGATTTTAGGAATAGAGAAGGGGGGGATAATGACAAGGAACAAAAAAGAGATCGCGATTATAAAGAGTCTGATAAAAGAATCGATAATCAAAATTCAAGAAAAGATAGAAATAGCAAAAGTAACGTAAATGAACATGAAGAGCCCATAAACAATTATGATGCCCAAAATCATAGTTCAAGAGGTCGAGAACGAGACAGAGAACAAATAGAAAGAGACAACGATCAGGATTCTAGAAAAGGAAGAAATAATCGTACTACTAAAGGAAGCGAGTTCGAGGACTCCGGAAACAATCGTGATCGTCGTAATAATGAAGATAGGTATAATAAAGAGTCGAATCCGAAAAATGACACTAGGGATTCAAGAACAGAAAGAAGTGGCAATAAAGTATATATACGCGAAGAAAACAGAAATAATCGTGATGATAGAAACAATCACGAAGATACACACATTAGGGAGTCAAGAAACCAGATCAATGATAGAATAGAGAGGTATAATAAAAAGGATTCGAAAAACAAATCAAAGATAATAGATAGTCGATCTAATAAAGATGATACTAATCGTAAAAATAGACGCGATGAAGTTAGTGATGAAAATAGTAGTTCAGACGATGACCATAGACAAACAGAAAAAACTAGATCCGACAGAAATGACAAACAACTAAACAAGAACAAACACAATGATGAAAAAAGAAATTCCAAAAGAAACGAGGAGCCACGAAAGAAAGATCAGAAAGATTATGATAGTACCAGCAGTAGTGATGATGAGCAAAATGATAAGCAAAAGAGTAAAAAATCAAATAAAAAAGCGAAGAAAGCAAATAAAGAAAAAAGACATAAGAAAGAAAAAAGTAATCATAAAAGAGACGATAGTGATGATAGCAAGGAAGATTCTCGGCATAAACGGCGAGATGAACCGGAGAATCGTAAAACAGGCAAAGAATCCAAAAAAACAAAATCAAAGTCGAAAAAAGGGAAACAAAAAAGACGTGATAAAAGAAAAGATAAAGAAAACGTAAGTGACGAAAGCGCTGATTCAGATTCCTCAGACAGTTCAGAGAGTTCAGAGAGTTCTGTAAACAAAGGTGGACGTTACTGGGACACATTTGATATTGAAGGCAAAGAAAGTTCCAAATTTCTTGTAGAGAGTAGAACAAGCAGCAAAAAGGAGAAACGCTCTGAACGGAAGCGCGAACGTTAACATTGACTTGATATTAACATGTTTTACGTTTTTAAGTTGTAAAAATCTGATTTAAATTTATAAAGCAGGCATTAAATGTTTTATAAGCCAAACTGGATTTTTATCTTTCGAGTTTTGCTTTTTTCATAATCGTACATTATACCATTAAAACCTGTAGTGTAGGTAGTATTAGTTTTTATTTAAAAATACAAAATGACACCAGTCATTTTTCTTAAATATACTATCAAAGAGTACTCATAATCGTTGGTACCTATAAAATCACTAAGTTTTATGGATACTTTATATATTCATTACATTCTGTGAAGCTTGTTGACCCTCAACTATTAATTTGCGTAATTCTTGAATATGAGTTCTGTGAAAATGGTCACAAATATGAGCGGCTCGAGTTCTGATATTTCAAACGACAAAACCAACGAAGACGCCAAAACAATATGCAACACGAAGGCAGCTTCCGTTCCGAGGATGCAAAGACAATCTGAAGTTGTTCTAAACGAGCCGCCCTCTGCGCCGTTTTACTTTCACTCGCTGAAAGAAAACGAAGCTCCACCTTTCAGAAAGCCAGGAAAAGAACCGATACTTCGTCTACTGATTGACACTTTGATCAAAGAGGACGATGTAATAGAAATGGTCGCGGCTATGGATATCGATGACTCTTATAGTGGATATAAGAAACGGATAGGTTGTATTTTTTTATCACCATCATCATCATATCAGCTGAAGGACGTCCACTGCAGAACATACTCCTTTTTTAGGGACTTACAAACATCATGATCCTGAGCCACCTGCATCCAGCGAATCTCTGCGACTCACTTGATGTCGTCAGTCCATCTGGTGGGGGGTCGCTGCGCTTTTTAGTATGGGGTCGACATTCCAGCACTTAGGGATCCAACATCTATCGGCCAACCCAACATGATCCAAAGAGGCTATGAAGGAAATTACTATAGTAGGTTGAGGTTCAGGTACCTATAGGTATGCGATGCGTCAGTTCCTAGTCGCACTGTGGCGTGAAATTGCAACATGCCGAATTGCGCATCTACTAATTAATCCAGCTAAGATTTGATTTTGTTTACTGTGCAACTATATGCCTCCCGGCCTTCAGTAAACTCGAAGTTAGGCGCTGCGCGCTCTCTATCCCTTCCTTCTTTTTTCCCTGAAGATACCTTATGTTCCCGCTGGGCGCTGATACCTACCTAAATGTACTTATTAAACATCTTGACGCCCAATGTTCTAAGAAGCTTGCTTAATGTGTGAATCGTTTTAGAACCTGATTTTATTTTACTTTTAATAGATATTTTTTACTTTTGTATTACTAAATCCTTCTCTTTGTAGTTGAAATCCTTGTGAGATATAATATTGTGACAAATTACCATGTAACTGAAAAATATTTTCTCGTAATATTTGTCATGGAGACCATAAGCTACGCAGCCCAGAGAGACTTTAATGTGTCCAAACTTGCTTGCCTGCTGTCTATTTATTTGGCTACCCACTTGTATTTCAAGTGGTATTACTGGATATCACCTGCAGCCGTCTGGAAATACTTTAGACGTTTGATGATTAAACATACAATTGAGGTGAAGTATCACATTTCTACTCTAAAGGTGGTAGCTCATTGGACCGACTCGACTTGAGAGACTCGATTAGTATTCTTCGTATGGATTTGTATGGGCATGCGCTTACTACATCAACTACGTACCATCACCGAATTGCCTCGATCGCGAGGTGTCCACGCGCCGCGAGTGGAGCACTCGATGATAGCTCGCTGTTGACATGCATGCCTCGCCTAAACCGCGAGTTGACAAAGCGGCGTCCACCCGCGGTCTACATGTAGACTGTCAGAAATTCGTTGACCACGCGAGGTTCACTGATGGACAACGCGACGTCTACCCGTGGTCGACCTCTCGACGACAAATGGACGCCTAGCGACGAGGTGGTGCGGGTCGGGTCTCGGGTGGGTCTAATGAGCTACGACCTTAAAGGCACATCTAATACAAATATTATTGGAACGAAGTTCCCTATCGTTGCGAAAGGGGGCTAGACGGAAAAAATTAAGACCAAAAGTTGAACCAACACTTTTTAGCCGATTGCGTAAGGAGGGTAATGTTTTTGCCATAGTTTTAAGCTGGAGACAGCTGGTGAGCTACAAGGTAGCGATGATAGCTATTGCGATTGCGAACTTCGTTCCATCCGGGGGTCCCTTGGCACCTCTCAAGTTTTTATTTTAATTTTTGTAATGTCTGGATCTACAGAACCAATTTTGAAAATTCCTTTACCATTAGAAAGCCACGTTATTTGTGAGCGTCGTAGACTAAATTTTGTCCACGTATTCACTCGTGAACGGGAACTAAAGGCGGGCGTCAGCCAGTTTACAATAGATATACTCATTCTATCCCCGCTCCCTCAAATTATTTTAGTTCAGAGATACCAATTACCCAACTCTAAAATATTTGAGAATTTTACTGAAATATTTTTAGAAGGAAGACACCATATCTTATACCCCAGCCAGCCCAGTCATCATCATTAACAGCAGATGGACAATCCAGCGGCTCCCTGCAACCTGCTTGATATCCTCAGTCCATCTAGTGGGGGATCGACCAACACTGTGCTTTCTGGTGCAGGACTACTATTATGCGGGTAAAACTGCAAGATTTTGCTAGTGGTTATTAAATGTTTCCAGGATTCACCAGATGGTCAAGAAGTATTTGAGCCTGAGGAGTGTTACGACATCATGTCACACTTTCATACCAACTACCTCTGCAACTTGCCACTCGTGCATATCCTTACATTTGAGGTGGATAGACTGAAGATAATGTGGCCTTTTAATATGAAATGATATTTAAGTATTTCAAGTTTCATTTCTTTGTTTTGTTTACAATAAAACTAGTGTTTAAATTATAAAACAAACTTTATTTACTTATTCCACAACAAAACACTAAGGCAAAGTATTCTTGTGTTTAGATTTTTTCCTTTTTTTTACTCTACCCTCAAAAACTTTATCTTTCTTATCATTTTGTTTATTGCCTTGTTTTGTTTTCTTTTTCTTACAAGACAAAGGATTTGGGTTCTTCTGTTTTTTCTCTTTGACTATTATTTTTTTAGTTTCATCCTTTTCTTCGATGCCGAGTGACTTTTTCATGTTCTTTAGTGCTTCATTTTGAGTTGGGCTTATGAATATAGAAGAATTTGCTTCTAAACTTTGACCAGCTTTACCATAACTTGCAGGTGATGGTTTTTCAAGTGTAGGCGACTTGTTATGTAGGTAAAGTAGTGGTACACCAGCTTTCAATCTCATTTTTTCTTGCAAATCCCTATCCTGTGTTGCCAGTATATAGTGTTTATCATTTTTCTTGCCCACCATAGACAAAATACACTGCGAGCCGGAGACAGGTTCTTTATGACCACATTCATGAATACCAAATTGTTTCAGTATAGTTAATGCACCATGAGTCTTTTTTGCAATTTTTTCTGTTTCTTTTATAATACATCTAGTTGTGAGCAGCTTAACATTTCCGTTAAGATATTTTGTGAGCTGCTCTCTTATTGCTATGTGTTCCTGTAACAAATATAATATTTTTAAACAAATTATTGTTAAATAATTTTAATTATTTGCCATATCCATGAAATATGACCAATTGTTACCTACTATTATAATGGTTACAAGTCTTAAGCCTAAAGGGTGGGGATGACCTGACCCCTTTGTTATGGAGCTATTGAAGCTGAGTTATTGTCTAGCAAATACATCTGTATGCATAGATAAACTGCCACAGATTAAAGAATAGGCAGATAGAGTGCCTGAAACATGGCAGTGATGCAGCCATTCCAAATACAAAAACTAATACATTCTCAAGTCAGACACAAAGCGTCACATCAGTAATTTTCAACATTATTCAAGAAAAATGGTGTTTTATGTTTTTAAATATTTCAAAAACTGTTTACTAAATCTAAAAATATAAGATGGAGTATTTTTTATAGGTGGTTATTGATTATTAGTCTATTATGATATTAATTTACGCAATTGTTGTTAGTGTTAAATCTTGAAATACAAATTATGAAAAAAAAGTTTGTATATGGTAGATAGCAACTTAATGTGGATGCTAAAGTCACGTGACATTCGTTTTTTTTGGGTTACACCAGCTTCTCTACGCGGCTTGTAAAGACTCATTCTGTATCATTCTCTTACTAGTTTAGATTAGTGTTTGCTACTAACTAGTTTAGATTACTGCTCGCTGGTTCTGGGAAGTTCTCCTGCCAGCGCATGCTTTGCTCTTTGAGGGTCAAGTGGGAATCAGCATTATCCGCCTCAGGGTCCGGTAGCTCTTCCAGCGGCACCTGGATGTCTTCATCAGGCAATTTTTCCGCTTTCCACTCTTCATCTACTATATCGATCAGGCGTCCATTACGCCGATATTTACTGTCCATTTTGAGGAATATTTTCTAACAGAAGAATGGACACGAGCAGTATTCCAAACTTAAGTCAGTCTGTAATTAAATAAAACTCACTTTAAAAGCTGAAAAGCAGAAGGTCCCGTCGATCAACACTTGGTAAGGTTGGTGGAAACCAAAGTTGTTGTAGTAAAATTTTAGATACTTTTGGACTTTCTTGTATCTCGTGATTTTCATTTTGAATTAGCTAAGTACCTTAATATCTTTGATAACGGACGAAAGTTAATAATTCAATTCACAAAATGGTGTTTTTATTTTACAAAATAAGCGCACGAAACACATGCAAGACGTAAATTATATATTTGACAGTTGAGCACAGACCACAAATGAAGCAGTTGAGTTGACACTTTGACATTGACAGTTGAGTTTAACTTTTTTATCATTAGAACCACAGATATAGAGGATATTATAGAACATAGAGCAAATTACATGGAGGTGTTTTGCAACTACCGCAATCTTGATCATAAATTTAAACTACAAATCAAAATTTAACTTACATTATGAATTACTAGTAGACGCCCGCGACTTCGTCTGCAATTAATTAGTGTAAGCTTTCATCAACCCCTTTCGACCCTCTTTAGTTTTACCTCTTGAAATGCAAGCGTGAACGAAGTTACTTTCTCTGTCTACGATTGCAACATTAGATGTCAGTTTGACAGTAAATAATTTAGTTCCCCTCACATGTAATTCGTCTGAGCAGTCTGAGCATAGACAAATAACGTTCCATTTTATATAAAGGTAAAAAATATGCGTTTAATATGAAGTGGAATTTAGTCATTTTAAAATTTGTTTTCTTTGTAATAGAATTAAAATATATTATACAAAAATAATGTACATTTTCTACATTAGATTTTACAAACGTGATACCAAAATATATTTTTTAAAACTGTAATTTATTATTTTAAGGACATCTTGTATTGTAAAGTCCAAGAATTTTTTATGTTTTTTAAATACATATATTATATTTATATTATTTAATAATATTTTTTTTATATTATATTTTATTGTTGATAATTTTTATGTACAAAGAAAAGTTTTATGAAAGTTTACCATAGACAAGATTTAAGATTTTGTGAATTGTCTTGCTTGCTCTTTCGCTTCCATGTTTGTTCGTGGTCATTTCGCATTTCTGTGCTAGATTTTCCAGCTTAGCATTTAAATTAATGATTTCATCCTTCGAAAGTGTGTAATTAATGATATTATCGGAATCACGGCGACCTTGCGAGGATCAGTCGCCCTCTAAAAAGTGTACAACGGCGATATAATAACAGGGAGGGTACGTCTTTCATATACTTTTAATCTAGTAAATGCGTCATTTTTATCAAATAATGTGCAGTACAGAGGAGTTACTGCAATATTACGTCGGATAATAGTGTGTTTGGTCGCTTCGTGCGTTGTAAAGTTGGTGTCTGTTTGTGGGAGTCTGCCGTGTGAAGCACAGCTGATTTCGCGGAAGGCGACATACTCAGTAGGACGAAGGAAGCGACTGATACGAGCTGCCGCGGCACCGTTAGTCATCAACTGGAGACAGCGACCGACGGTTTTGTGGAAACGTCTCGTCCGTTCCGCAACTGCGTCAAATGATCGCCGATACAAATCCATTGTTCATGTTTTCTTTGTGATTCTTGAGATACGCGATTAGAGATAACGAATCTTGTTTTTGTTGAGGATTTTTTTTCTCCACCCAATTGTTTTGTCGCCCGAGTTGGTTGTGTTTACATGGGAAACCCTGATATCGCCGCGATTTGATGGGCGTTTCGGGACCTACGTGTCGTCGATGGTGGCAAATTGTATTTTTGTGTCCCTGATAAATGGTGAGTTTTATCATTGAAACATTTTTAATCTGTGATTATTGAATAACAATTACTTTTTGTGATAAATGTTGCCTATTATTGTTGGGAGGGCTTCCCAATTAGAATTTTCCTATTTGAAGTAGAATTTAATAAGGAATCTATTTAACTAATGTTGTAAGTTGTATCCAGTAGACATCAGCAAATACTTTTTGGTAATAATTAGCAATTATAATTGAAAAGTAATAAAACAATATAATTGACGCCTGTCTCTCTTGATGATGTAAGCCAGAATTTATTTGGGTTTGTTATAAAAACATTTAATTTGATACATCATATAAAATAACATATTAATAATAACAAAATAGATATTGTAAATCAGTATGCATCGTTCAGTGTACTCTTTCTGGTACTATGTAAGCAAATAATCTAGAATGAAAATCTTCACCTTACATAGGTTTCACAAATCTGTCGGGTAAACATTGTTTTTATGTTTATATGCTGTGCATACGAGTGGTCGTAGGAAGACAATGTTATTTGTAAGGTAACACATTCAGTTAAAAAGTAAAAGTATAAAATCAAAATATGATAACCAGAGCTTCTAATAATCAAAAATAAATTATCAACTTGTAAAATTATAACAGAACAATGCTTAGCCAATTATATTATGATACTATGGGCTATTGGGATGTGACCTGGCTGATAGAACGACTGTAAAGTACTATAATTAGCATCACATAAATCAAATAAAATCTGTTTCATTTATCAGTTATAGCTGTAATTTCATGCTTATTGGTGTATGATATAAAGTAATAATAATTTCAGAGATAATGTTTGTGACATTATCTAGTTTTGTCTTAATTTTTCCAAAAATATACAGTTGTTATGCATACCAACCATTAACTAGCTATTGACAATATTCCTTACAGCTTCTAGATTTGTTGGTTCAGTTTTTACTCGAGAGATCAAGGCTGTAAACAAGCCACAAAAAGTCAGCATTTAAGGAATACCTCTGTGCTGTTTCTGCATTCTCTTCATTAAACTGAAAAGGATAATAGTGCACTTGTGTGTTAGCACACACAATTGACCAATACAATAGTTCCTACTATGCTTAGATAGCTCCTAAGACTATATTAAGAGCTTTGGTGTATTTTAAGGTAATAATTTAAGTTAATATTTATTGTAAAAACAAAAAATAGCAACATGGTTAGGTCTGAGACCCAGTCTGTGAAGTTCTGATTTTGATGCTTTCCTGCTGGCCGATGGTATCATTACTAGCAGTGAAGTTCTGGGTTTGATGCTTGCCTGCTTGCCTATGGTTTCATTACTAGCAGTGATTTTTACTTAGTTACTTGAAAGGAAAAGTCATAGCTAACTATAAAAAAAAACTTCGACAAATTTGGTAACCTCCTCCTCGTTTTGGTTAAAAAAATTGAGTATTAGTTATTTAATTAGTTTTAAATGAATAGTGAAACCCGGGCTGGAGTCAACACTGATGGGTCTTGGGTTGAATCCCTGAGGGCTATTGTTGTTCCTGTTTCTAAAAATAGAATTTTGGACTGATAATACAGGTCATATTCAAATTCAAATTCAAAATTAATTATCTTCGATTCGATTTCAATTAGGCTTAGTTTACAAGCACTTTTGTAACATTAAGTTATGTCATTATATAATGATGGAAGTTAAAGTTGAAAACTTAAAATTAAAGTTATCAGGGTTCCAAATGCACCTTGGTCAGAGATGAGCCTACAACAAACTTAGCTAAGTTTTATTTTTATTTTGTTTACCATTTTTATTGATAAAGAAAGACATGGTAAACATTCTTATTTATTAAAAAGAAAAAAAGACTTGAGGCTCTAGGCTCCAGAGAGACTGAACTTTCTTCTAAATATAAACAATTTTTTCAGTGTTTAAGTAAAAAAGTAGTAAGAGATACATTACCTTACTACCTTACCTATGGTAACAAGTAACAAGGTCATGTGATTTCTTTGTTTGTCATGGAACGAGTACAATAGATTTAATGATAAAACTTTATTGCTCTTCGTATTTTCATTGTTGTTCTGCATATGAAAGGGAACCTTTACAGTTTACATTTTGTTCATAATTTAATGATTTTGAGACTCTTGTCTTTTTGAGGCTATTTGGATAGAGATTTTTTTTGTTTATAACCAAAATTAAACGTTGTCTTAAAGTCTCTAAAAAGTCATGTATAGCTAATGATCTCTCCTATCACCCCATAAAAGAAATATGTGGCGATCCATTGTAAAATAAATTTTAAGCAAATGAAGTTGGTAAAAAATCATTGTTCTTTTTTATTTTTTACAAGTTAACCCTTGACTACAATCTCACCTGATGGTAAGTGATGATGCAATCTATGATGGAAGCGGGCTAACCTGTTTGGTGAATGATGAAAATCCACAAACCCCTTATATAGTAAAAAAATTTCCTATCAATTTACTAGCAGTCACCTGTGACTTCCTCCGCATCAAATTCAGTTTTTCGCAAGTCCTGCGATCAAACTATGGATTTTACAAAATAAAAAGTATCTGTATGTTGCTAACTAAACCTCCCTCTAATGAATGTCCCATTAAAATCATTGTTCAGCCGTTCTAGACATACAGCCAGACAAAATTAAATAAAAATCTCATTTGTATTTTTGTATAGTGTAAATAACTTTAAGAAGTTAATAAAACATGGTTATTTTGAAATCACAGATAGACAGTTGAATTTTTTTTATATGTATTGAATTCTACCAAGATATTTACTTTACTTAATATTTAGGCACATCATTGCACCAAGTGACTTAACTTACGTCATAGCTTAATTTTTTTTGTGTTGAGTAAGTGCCGATGGCTCCATGTGGGACCACTACGGCGTCACCGGGGGGTTTGGGCGAGCGCAGAAGCATCGCCTGATGAGACCCGAAGGCTGAAATAAAGATAGAGGACGGAACGACACTCAGGGTGTCTCCTATGAGATATAATAATAAATAAGCCGTTTATTCCATATTTACATTTACATTTCTAAATTACATTTCAAAAGTTGTTAGTAGTCTGTTAGCAAGTTTTCTTAAATTATGTTAGTAATATTAGTTAGTAAGTTCTTATTAAATATGGACCCCTGAAAGGGTAAAGGCCTCCTCCATCTTCTTCCACAACTCCCTGTCTTTGCCAGATTTCATCCATTCGTTTCCGGCTATCTGAATGATATCATCAGCCCACCGTCGGATTGGTCTTCCTACATTTCTTTTTCCTAATGGACCTTTCCATCGTGTTGCTTCAATAGTCCACACTTTTGTCCACATATCTTGAGATGTGGCCGGCCCATTTCCATATAAGTGTGAGTGCATGCACTCCTATGAGACAACCATAGCTTAACTGTGTGTACGTTTGCAGGACATGGCAACGAACAGAAACGCCGCGGCGCAGAGGCCGAACGGCGCGCCGCAGACCAAAGTGTGCCAGTTCAAGTTGGTGCTGCTGGGCGAGTCGGCCGTGGGCAAGTCGTCGCTGGTGCTGCGCTTCGTGAAGGGCCAGTTCCACGAGTACCAGGAGAGCACCATCGGCGCCGCCTTCCTCACGCAGACGCTGTGCCTTGACGACACCACCGTCAAGTTCGAGATATGGGACACGGCGGGGCAGGAGAGGTGAGAACTGACTACTGTGGCAGTTTGTTATTGTGACGATCGCGTAAACGTAAACGCGAATTTTTAAGGAATTGAAATAGTGCCATCTAGTGGCACTGCTGCACAACTGTTTCAATTCCATATAAATTCGCGTTTACGTTTACGCGATCGTCACAATATTTTCATATTGAAAACTCCCAATAGGCTCTCTGTTACTACATACCAAAACACAATGTGCTATTTTTTACAACCAACAAATTAGAAATGAAGGGAGGAAATGTCATTTCATACCAAATTGAATTTAAAGTAGCCGAATCCTCGCAGTTTCACAGGAATAGTTCCCGTTCCCGTGATAGTACGCGGTAAAATAGCCTATGACATTTACAAATAACGTGGCTTTCTAGTGGTAAAATATTTTTCTAAATCGGTTTTATAGATCCATAGTTTACACCCATAAATACTACATACTTTACCTCTTTATAATAGTTTAGATAAAGTTTTGTTTTTTTTTAATAAAATGTAAAAGAATAAACAAATTTATCAATATTTCTCTTATATACATCTACAAAATGTCTGCGATGACATATTCTTTTGAGGATAACTTACTATACACATATGATCTTCTAAAAATGGTCACATACAAGGAAAGATTACACTGATTTTCTCGCGGACGAAATCGCGGTCGTCCGTTAGTTACCTACTATATATATATAAAAAGATGACATCAATAGGCCTAGCATGTGTCAAGGTCATATCTTGTAAAAAGGAAAAGACATTGTCCACCAATGATATTTCATTGGTACAGTAAAAGTTTCCTTTATTCGCGTTTTCACTATTCGCGGATTAAATAATTGTGACCCAATTTATTTATTCGCGGATCTGACTGCCGAAAATGACGTAAAATTTGCAAAGAGAGCTAAATGTTTGATTCTGCTGCTATTGGTCGACGTTTTGTGTTTCTCTCATCTCTAAATGTCTTAGTGCGCAGCTTGGGCCAGTATATCAGTAATGCTTCATGAATCATTATCGACAATCCGCCAGTTCTGAGCACGTGTCATTATGGAGTAATCCTTAAACGTGCAAAGGCTGTAAAGGCTTTGTTATATACGTAACTCAGTCGTGACGTAGGCTGGTTATTGGTACTGGTAAGGGTTGGCACGTGACGAGGCGCGGCGTAGTATTTGTTACTCTCTTACTACGAGTATATCGGGTTCGATCCCCGTGTATTGCATTAAAGAGGCCTCTTTGCTTAAGTTGGAAGAAAAAAGGGGATGTTAGATATATATAACTAATGTTATATGGACGTAAGATTTGAGTGTATTTTAAAAAAAAATTCGCTGATGAAAAGCTTCATTATGAGTGAGTAACATAGGCATATTTTATCCCCGGAATCCCACGAAAACGGGAACTACGCGAGTGAAATCGCGGTGCCCTCTGTTAGTATTATCTTCATTTTCTTAGGGTGCCTCTCTGACTAGCGAAGGTTGGTCAGTTTCTTGAACTCTTCTCTACCCTTCGCGAGGCGAAATAATTGTGCGGCGTTCGCGATCCCGGTCCACTTTCTGATGTTTCACAGCAACCAACCAACCAAACCAAAACCAACGCCTCTTCTACCAGTAACCTTTCCCATCAAGATGAGCTGTAGAAGCTCGTATCTCGTGCACGTGAACTAGATACGCGACTTTTCTTAGTCTATGTCTAGAATTTTGTTAGTCTATACTAATATTATAAAGAAATAATTGTTTGTTTGCTTTGAATAGACTGTGAAACTAAACCGATTTGAAAAATTCTTTCACTGTTGGGAAGCTAAACTATCCCCGAGCGCTATAGGCTATATTTTATCCCTGTACTTTCTACGGGAACGGGAAACACGCGGGTGAAACCGCGCGGCGTCTGCCCTCCATACTAATATTATTAATGTGAAAGTGTGTGTCTGTCTTTCACGGCGTTTGTCTGTCGTGTATCATTTTTTTTTAAATCCGCCCCCAACCCTTTAAAAGAGGGGGTGAAATTATGGGACTTTTCGCAGTTTTCATGGTAGAAAGCTAAAAATCGTCACACAGTGGTAGGGTGGAAGTAGGGAAGGGTAGGGAAAAAGCGCACATCAGTCAAAGCGAAGCTTGACTGGGTCCGCCAGTTATATTATAAATGCGGTCAATCTGTGCTCGAGATCCGCGCGGACAAAGTTACGGGCGTCGGTATAGTTAACATAAGTAAGTAAGTATTGTAAAGTAATGCTAACTGTGATTCACGGTCAAGCTATCTATACCTACTGCGACTTTGAGCGTCACGTGGCTTGAATTATATTCTATACTCGTGTGCACAACAGTTTATTTTTGTTACGTCAATATTGTATTTCTAGTAAACTAGCTGACGCCGCGCGGTTTCACCCGCGTGGTTCCCGTTCCCGTAGGTATACAGGGATGAAATGTAGCCTGTAGCACTCGGGGATAGTGTAGCTTCCTAACAGTGAGAGAATTTTTTAAATCGGTTCAGTAGTTTCAGGGCATATTCAATGCAAACAACGTACAAACAAATCTTTCCTCTTTATAATCCTACTAATATTATAAACGCGAAAGTTTGCATAGATGTTTGTTACTCTTTAACGCCGCTACTACTGAACCGATTTGGCTGAAATTTAAAATGAAGAATAGATAATGCCCTGGATTACCACATTACTCTTTGCCCCGAAAATTCGTGGTTTCCCGAGATTGTAACTCTTCGACGCCGCGATTACTTAACCGATTTAGCTGAAATTTATATTATAAATAGATTATGTAAATAGATTTATAGAAAATAGATCCCAGATTAACACATAAGTTGCCCCGAAAGAGATGATGGTTCCTGCGAGATTTGCGAAAAACTTATTTTTATGATGGTGCTCTTTCACGCAGAAACCTTTATTTCGCGCGAAGTCGTGGGTACCAGCTAGTATTAGCTTGTACACATGTATTCTGTGGTATTAGTATAGCTTGACGGCCTCCGTGGCGCAGTGGTATACGCGGTGGATTTAATGGCGGAGCTCTGGGTTCGATCCCCGGCTGGGCCGATTGAGGTTTTCTTAATTGGTCTTTGGTAAAAATTGGTAAATATTAGTGAAGTTACAACTGAGTATAATTTGCAGGTATCACAGTCTAGCGCCCATGTACTACCGCGGCGCGCAGGCAGCCATCGTAGTCTACGACATCACTAATCAGGTACGAGTTACGTTCTTTATTGCATGCAACATGATTTGAGGCTTTTGAGGTTGTTGGTACCTATACCCAAAACCGTACAAATATAGAACGGGCAGCTTTCTGAATTTTAAATGCTTCTTTAAACATTTTTCCTTTGCTGGTGCTCCTTTAGTTATTTACTAGCGGACGCCCGCGATCCTCTACTCTGCTCCCACTCTACAGCTACCCTACCACGCAGGGGATGAGTAGGGACTCAACCTTACCCCTACCCTACTTCTACCTTACCCCTACCGAACCCTACCCTAACCATACCCTACCCCTACTCTAGACCTAGACGCTTGCCTAGAAGATGCCTATTCACTTATCTTAAAGATGTCCAAAGTTGTAAGAATTAGGAAATACTGACTTCGGGAGAGAGCTCCGTACCCTAGCCATGCGTATACGAAACGAAGAAGCAAATCTCTTCATACGAGTTTTAGACATGTCGATGACATAGGGATGGAAACCTACCGGAGTCTTTTCGATCCTCCTCGTACCTCCATCAGTTCGATGGAGGTACGAGCTAAAATAGCTCCTGTGCACACTTTCCGAAATATATTTTGTAAAACACCGAGTGACTAGCAACCCTTCAAGTGCGGTTACTGAGCAACGGTTTGTTGGTAAATAGGTTTCTATGCGACATGTCTCCCTCTGTACCAATCTAAATATTTTTACGTCCTACGTATTTTTACGTCTGGCAAGTTCGTTGATGACACTCCCATGATATGCGGGCGACGGGGGGAAAGACTGCGCGGGTGTGAAATCGTGCGTGCGGGAAAGTGAGGTGCGTCAGTCGTGGGTTTTTCATTCATCGCTACACACCCTCCGGCCAGCTCCCGCGTCGGGAGTGTTACGAACGAAGTTGCCAAGCTTTATATTTATAGGCAACCGTCTTTCGGGAATAGAAAACCTATAGTAATTGTGCTTAAAGATAGAATTGTTGTTTAAAGTTACTTGAATAATTTGATTTGATCTGATTTATACAGACGTGAAGCAAACACGTATTTTAAATTCGCATTTTTAATATTAGGACGTACGGAGAACAGCGTCGCAGGTAGCGTTGCCAGGCATCCGGATAATGCCGGACATAGTTAAGCTTTTTGTTTGCGTGTCCGGTCAAAATAAACAGTTTAGCTTGTTCGGCTTGTCCGGCTTTTGTTAGGCTTTTTATATTTTGCAAACGAGCGTGGCCTAGCGCAGGTGAGTCGAATGTTTATCAAGAATTTAATTTTAACTGATGTTTTTGTAGGAATACGGAGATAATATATAGTCTATAGCCTTCCTCGATAAATGGGCTATTTAACACTGAAAGAATAGAAGGCTAGTCAAATCGGACCAGAAGTTCCTGAGATTAGTGCGTTCAAACAAACAAACTCTTTAGCTTTATAATATTAGTATAGATTAACTCAATATTATTCATATTTATTACAATTTAATCAGAGTTTTGGTAGTAATAAAAAGCTTGATTACTGATACAAAATCCTCAAAAATGTAGGGTGCCCGGATTTTTTATTCCCAAATGTCTGACCCAACTAGCCGGTCTGTCCGGCCATTAGGTTTGGCGAGCTGGCAACCCTAGTCGCAGGTATACTGGACAGATTAATGTCAGTCCACAGCGACCTGTATCTATTGAAACCTGAGAAAAACACTGGCATTATCATGCGATGAGTCACGAATTTAAAATCATAAACATATTCGCACACCGGCGCCGCGTCGCCGCCGCGCGCGACAATGTCTCGCGTCTGTACGTTAACCTCATATAATAACGTTGTAATATTTTCAATTCCCTCGCGTGATTATAAATGTGTTTAATACGTATAAATTATCGAGTCGACCGCTTAAGTGTGCGTCGCACACCGCAGACATGTCGCTAGACTAAATGTTGATATCATTTACATTTGACAATATATTTTTTTTAAATTGCAATATTTTTTAACTTAACTAAACTTAACTTCGGCAACTATCAAAACAAAACGTGTACAAAACTTCAACAGTTTTATACATATGTTTTGTTTGGATGGTATGACGGATCGTTTACTTTTCGTGTATCCCTCGATATGGGTACCAAGGGGAAAGTTTTGATAGTACCTACTTTAATTTTTTCTGGACGTGACCTTGTTCCCACAAGCACCTTGTGTATAACTCAAAACCAAACCAAAACTCAAGAAAAACAGTAATACCGACTGTATAGTAACTTTCTTCAACTACATTACGTCTAAGTTCCATAACATTTTATAGTGTGCCGTTGTACAGAAAGAAATGATTGTATGTGTTGGGTGTAGTGTTTCGAGTTAGTTTTTTAGTTTTAAATATGATTAAGTTTTAATATAGTAAGTGAATATTAGTTGTTGCTCGTTAGAGTCGAGTATCCGTCGGTGACACGAGGCCCTATAATTTAAAGTGAAACACGCCTTGTTATTGAAATATAGTTTGGCTAATGAAAGTCGAGACTTTAATCGCCCGGCACATTCTAAAAAAAATCAACATTTCTTGATTAAAAAAACGTCAAACTTGAGTTATTTAAATATTTGCACTATTGTTTTGGGAATACCCTCCATTTTGTTTTAAATTTGCCGGTCGACTTCAGTTTGTACTTTAATTATCCAAACTCTATCTACGAGTATGCCTCTCCCTCGTGTTTCTCCCTGTAGTCTATCGGAGTGAGTGTCCGGAAAATGTGAGAGTTCACACATTAATCGATACTACAAAGTGCATGCGGAATGTTTTGTGTGACACTGACATCGTAATTGCTTGCGACGTCAAATTTGACAACTCAGTACGGTTGAAACGTTTGGAGGGCACGCTGTGGAGGTCGTGTTTTCATATTTCAGAGATATTTGTTCTCTATTGTCGTAACTCGTAAATATTTACAGAGTAATGTATGTTTTGATAATAAAATTGGCTAATGTGACCTTCTTTAGCTAACAAACACTATGAATAAGGTGATGCGCACACCTAATACATTAGTGTTGAGTTTACGTACAATTTTATTTATATGTATGGGCCCTAAGTTTATAGGTTCCTACGAAATTTTATTTTTCGAACGTTGTAATTGGTTGTAACCAGAATTGCGAATTTTTGGACGTTTCTATGAAAGAATTGTCGCAATTGGCAACTTAATAACTTGTTTATAGATTGCACATGATTGATAAGAGCAAAATTTACAAAACATTAAAAAATTAAATAAAGTTAAAGTAAAACTAAGGAAACAGTTACAAAATTATTTTTCTAAAAAACATGTACATACGCCGTTCATATGCTAAATGCTTATCCAACTGCACGGTGTCTAGCTTTAATAACAGTCTAGACAAGGCACAATCAGAACCAGCCGTTGGATCTCCTGAAAGGTGGATTAGTTCATCAGAGACGATTTTTTTTATAATTCATTGCAAGGTAGCCCTTGACCACAATCTCACCTGATGGTAAGTGATGATGCAATCTAAGATAGAAGCGGGCTAACTTCTTAGCAGTAGGATGAAAATCTACACCCATTTCGGTTTTTTACACATCGTACCGGAACGCTAAATTGCCTGGCGGTACGTCTTTGTCGGTGGTGAGTGGTAACTAGTCACGGCCGAAGCCTCCACCCACCAATCAAATAAATAAACTCAGTTAAATGCGTAGTGCTAAATATTGTCTGTTTTATTCAATAAAAAGATTATTTTACATTTAAAGAACGTATTGTACAGGTTAAACTTTACTTCTATGCCTTTTAAATACAAAAATAAGTAGTTTTGTTGTTACCCTATCAATTTCTAACTTAGCATGGTTACCGGTATAGATAAAAAAATAATTAATATAAGTAAGTACACGTAGTTATAACTCCCTAGCGTGATTATAAAACTTATGAATTATTTTGTCGGCACTTCAACACGAAATAGGATCTGCGCACACATAATATTCGATTCTATTATAATACTTAGTGACATTTGTAGATTATGATTGAACAAGTGTGTCTTAGGTAATTAGTGACATTCTGGAATGGTGATGATGAATACAGTGAGATCGATCCTCTTCATAATCATTATTTCCTATTCCTTACCCCACTAATGTGGGGTCGGCACAATATGTCAATCTCTCCCATTCGTCAATTTATTAACTCCTTTTTAACCATCGACACAAAAAGAGGGGTGTTATAAGTTTTACGTGTATGTCTGTCTGTCAGTCGTGTCTGTGGTCTATGGCTGCCGAACTGAGGAACGAATTACAATATAGTTTGTTCTGTATTAGAGGTGACTTTTGCGCGCAGTTCTTAGACATGTTTGATGAAAATCGGTTGAGCCGTTTAAAAGTTGTGGAGGGTGAAATTGGGGAAGAATAATTGAATGTCTGCAAATATACTCGAGTGGGGTCCCAAATTAAAACGCACTGGAAGAGAATATTGATCGAGAGAGTATCTAATTAATAATTTCATGACCTTCGGAAGTCTTTCAAGAATTTAAATTTTATGTTATACACATGTCCTCTTTCACACACTCCAACCATCTCTTTTTTGGACTTCGACTTCCTCTTCTCTTGTCTTCTTCTATTTGCAAGGACACGAGAGCAAATTGCAAACGAGTTAAATTTTAAAAATTTGAAAATCCCTACTATGTCCTGACTAACAAACATAAATGTCTAAGAATCTATATAATCAAAGCACAGAATACACTTTGGTGAATTTGAAAATATTCGGAGGTTCTTCCTCACTTTCACATAGATATCCAGAAAACTGCTTTTTCTATTCTTTACAAGTTATTAGACCTTGACTGCAATCTCACCTGGTGGTAAGTGATGATGCAATCTAAGATGGAATCGGACTAACTTGTTAGGAGGAGGATGAAAATCCACATCCCTTTTCGGTTTCTACACGACATCGTACCGGAACGCTAAATTGCTTGGCGGCATGTCTTTGTCGGTAGGGTAATAAGCCACGGCCGAAGCCTCCCACCAGCCATGCTGAACCCATTTAATCAACTTCTCGATAAAAATCTGTCCCATACAGCAGGCAAACTTATAACAACCCTTTAAATGTGTCAAGGCTTAAAAAAGGCACATGTTGAGTCTCGTATATTGAAAAATCCTTGAAATCTCCGTAAAATCGACCAATTTCTCGCAAATTAAGTCACCGTTTCGAGCAAAAATAGCGAGTTTAGCAGTAAAATGTCGATCGAGCGCTTTTTACTTTAACATTATTTTATGTAGCGGTACATCGGACCGGCTGTGTGACTGACCTTTGTATTATACTACATCTGAATTAGGATTCGGATTTTATTGATTTGTCAGAGGCGTATGTTTGTCATACAAATACGATATAGAAAACCGGAAATCCAACTTGCTAATATGCATAATATACTAATGGATATTTTATAGTCTAAATAATTATTTAAATGTACCTACTTACCTCAAAAATTTGGCAACTCCAAAAATTTTGTAGAAGTTTGTTTATCTTTGAGTGCTCGCTCGCCCGGGGAAGTACTACCACAACGCTTATTCCTGTATTTAAGCAGCTTTTTGTTGCTCTTTCGATTCGAAGGGTGCGGTGATTGAATTCAGGGACCGCACCCTTGATTGCATGGTTCAATTAATTCATTCATTAACAACCGATATATTCGGCTCATTGTTAAGCACGAGGCTCCTCTCAGAATGGGAGGGGTTAGGCTAATAGTAACCACCAACACCATGCTGGCGGATTGGCAGACTTCACATACGAAGAGAATTAAGAAAATTCTCAGGTATGCAGGTTTCCTCACGATGTTTTTCCTTCACCGTTTGAGACACGTGATATTTAATTTCTTAAAATGCACATAACTGAAAAGTTGTAAGTGCATGCCCCTCGGAATCGAAGGCAAGGGTCATATGTGGATATGACCCTTCGTATGGGTTATCACGTCTTCAAACTAAACTTAAGAACCCATTATAGTTCATAGCTCAAGTCTTCTTCCCGCTCTTAGTCCTTCGCTTCTTTTTAGTCCCGCTCTTCATTACGCGTAATTTGCGATCCCGTTGTAATTCAGAGATAAAATAGCCCATGTTACTTGGTGAAGATGTAGCTTGTGGTAATAGTAAAAGATTTTTCAAAGTTATATCGTAACTAACAAAATATCAAATCTTATCTCTATAATAATAGTTTAGAATTACATCCGCGAAATCTTTGATAACAGTCCGAAATGAGGAAGTCTGTTGTGCTCCTATATCTTCCTCTAGGAGCGAGCAAGCCTGCAGCGGGCGATCAAGAACAGGTTCATGATTATGAATGAATTGGAATAGAACCCAGACCATTTACAAAGCATAATAATTGATTCCCATTCATGCGTCATTAGAACAACACGCAGTTGATGCACGCGAAATGTATATCTTTCCGCCCTTGGCCGTTAAATGTGGTGAAGCATGATACGGGTTGCGCAAGGGTTAGATAATCAGGTATTTTCGACCCACGCGCCACTATAATAGAACTATGACTTCATTGCGACAGTTATACTAACAATTTTAGGCTTTTTTACCCAACTGCAGGGTGGTTATTTATGGTGTGTGTGTCATCATTATTTATTTGCCTCACTGTTGAGCACGAATATCCTCGCAGAATGACTGGGGTTAGGCCTTAGTCCACCACGCTGGCCAAATGCGGATTGGCAGGCATTTCACACGTAGAAAAATGAGAAAATTCTCAGGCATGCAGTATACCTCACGATGTGTTTCTCCGGGCTGAGAATTTTAGCTGAAATTTTCTTAGACAAAAGTAAAGCTCAGGAGGTAACCCGACCCAGGATGCGAACTCAGGACCTTGTGATTCGAAACCAACCAACCAACTAGGCAGATAAACGGTATATATAGTTTGTTAAATGAAGTCGCAATTTATAACGCGTTGCATTTGGTTTGTCTTCAATTCGCTGACGGCTTATGTATACAAGTGTATAAATATATTTATATATTCTACGTTTGTTTGATGGAATTAATTAATATAACTTTTCCTTTTTATTTATTTAAAAGTTATGCAAAATCAATTAGTTATTTTTGATGGACATTTCTAGTTTTGTAGCTCATACCTCATGCCACTCCATTCTCATGTTGGTAGTCAAAAGTAGGTTTTAAGAGTACTTTTTAAGGCATTTTGAAATCCGCCTGTTTGTTTGTCAATCATTTTTCATTGGCTAACTTTTTTGAAAAGCCCATAAAAATATCGACTAAAAACCCTTAAAGCTATTAAAAAGTAAAGCTTTTAAGTCAAGGCATATTTTATAACATATCTTTCCTCACTACCTTTGAAATATATGTTATTTTTTTCCAAAAGCACTTTAAAATGCATTAGTAGCTACGCGGTGATTTGAAATCTTTTAGTTGATTTACGTGCTTACAGAATGTAAATAGAGCGACTTGAAACTACGTACGAAGCGTTGCAGCCCTAAGTAGGCTTATTACACGGAATACTTACGACTCGGTGGCATGCACTAAGGTTACGACTAGGGTAGGATTTTTTATAAAAAAAAAACCCCTGGCTGAGTTTGTAGTGGGCTTTTCTCGGACCAAGGCGCGTTTAGAACCTTGGTAACTTTAATTAAGAATAAGAATATTAATAAGAGATGTTTTGTTGAAATACTCAGTATAGAATCGCAATGACGTCTTGCCCTTAAACTAGGTAAGCCCGTGCCTTAAGGGCCAGTTACTTCCCTTAAGTACATATGCATAGGTACTATAACATAAATGATTTGTAATTAACATAAAAATGTGCAAATCGTTAAAATTTAAAAGAAGATTAAAAATACCAAAACGATATTAAAAGAAAAAAAATTATTGACTTTTTATCACCATTGTCTAAAAACATTACCTGACGTTTCAAAAGTGCTTGTAAACCAAAATTTAATAAATGAATTTTGAGTTTTACTTGATATCGCGATACTTGAAAAGCGCAAGTTTTATTCAAATTATATTTCTGATAGTTTTCTCTGCGGCAGCCTTATCAAACCCAGGACCATCGTCTTATAAATCCACTGCGCATACCACTGCGCCACGGAGGCAGTCAAAACGTAAAACTAAAAGTGCGTACGATAATCCATCGGGCGGGGATCGAACCACCACCCCTCGGTGATGAGCCCGGCTCCAATATCACTGAACTATAGAGGCTTTGAACGCACAATACCCGAACAGAGTTGTGTCGAGATCGGAAGCGATCCGACCATCGCTCGGCCGTGACCTTCAGCCGCGCTGTCGGTAATTGCTGACATTCGATTTGCGATACAATTCCTCATTACAATGCTAAATACATACAGACTTCGCCTCTTAGAACGGCCCTTTGGTTATATTATAAAGACTTACAGGTTTTATGAAAAGTGAATTTAAGCGTGTTTCGGAAACAAATTCACATCGGAAGCGCATCTAAAGAGCAAAACACAATTATCGAATGAAAGCCTTTTATGTTTAACAATTCCCACCAAGAACGTTATCAATAAATCCTAATGTGGCACAGAATAACCTTGAGTGGAATCCCGGACTTGCAACCGTTGGACGTAGGGTTAAAACGTCTTTTAAAACTAGATAACACTCCTCCATTCAAGTTATTATCTTCGCCTATTCCAAAATAATCAATGAAAAATTATCCAATAAATAGTGTGAACGGATCGAACGCCACGACAAGAATGAGCTAGTCGCCTATATAACCAGCACTCAGACTCCCACTACTCCCCTCCTAACTCAAGGAATACTTCGTACTATCTCGGCTTGTGACGACACAAGCCGACCGGTCTAAAGACATTCGCGCCGACACGCGCGTGAAAAAAAAAACGCCAGTATGAAACCGCTCGCATACGCACGTATGTAGTCAGTATTTGGTCGCCGCCCCCCCCCCCCCCCCAAGTGTTGGCGCGGCGGGCGTGGGCTGCACAATCGCATTAGCTACACGCATAAGTCTTCGCGAGTTCAAGGTCGGCGCAGACTGCTGCCGCTACAAACATTACGCACTAGTGACGTCATATGTAAATCAATTTTATCTGGCAACTTCTTTTTCTTTTTTCTTATTCTCACTTGATGTTAAGTGACGATGTAGTCCTAAGATGGAAGAGGTACCAACAAGTTTATTTTCTACCCATATGACGGTTTTTACGTGGGATCTTACCGGGACGCTCAACAGTTTGGCAGCACGTCTTTGCCGTTTGGGTACTAACGATGCCTACCACTGGATTAGACCTGAGCCAATTTAGAAATTATAGGATTAGGTTGATCAGAGCTGGGAATTTTAAGACAGTACAGTGCAGGCAAACCCATGCGTACACTGAGAGCTTATTTTCAAGTATAGTATAGTAGCGGGCTGTTAAAATTGTCTAACGGCCCGCTACAGGCTGGCAGTGGCGAAGGATGGAATTTTGATGAAGACAAGCCGTCCCGTAAGAAATTCAATTCCGGAAATTCATATCGCGTGATACTCCACAACTCCTCCAAACTCCCGTTTCTCATACATATATAATTATTTTATATTCATTACAACAATGGATATGTATGTATGGATATTTAAAAGGTAACCCGTCGCGAATCGGCTTGTATGAACTCTTCGACGCTGCAGGCTGGTACAGTTGTGGACTGTCAAATGGAATTTCAGTTATTCTCAGTCTGCCTCGTATGTCATCACAGATCAATAGTATGTGATGATATCACATGTGTCACGGATGTCTGCCATTGCAGGAATCATGTGACCTCAATAAGTTCGTGAATTACACTTACTATTCTGTAGCAACTTCATCGTTAGTCCAGTGGTTAACTTATGTGGTTCGGAACACGAGTCCTTGGTTCGAATCCTGGGTCAGGCTATATGAAATAATGAATTTTTCTTTCTTTTTTAAGATATTGTCAGCCTAGTCAAGTTTTTTTTAGATATAAGTAAACTACCGGGTGGTTAGGGTAGGCCTGGGCAATTGGGCATTCCCAATTTATATTGTCCTGAATTTAATAAAAGTGTTTTTCATACAAGGATCAATTTGTAGGGATTTTGTCTACCAGAATCAATGGGTTAATATACTCTTTTGGCTGGTGGGAGGCTTCGGCCGTGGCTAGTTACCACCCTACCGGCAAAGACGTACCGCCAAGCGACTTAGCGTTCCGGTACGATGCCGTGTAGAAACCGAAAGGGGTGTGGATTTTCATCCTCCTCCTAACAAGTTAGCCCGCTTCCATCATCAGACTGCATCATCACTTACCATCAGGTGAGATTGTAGTCAAGGGCTAACTTGTAAAGAATAATAAAAAAAAAAAAACTCCGATGTAAAAGGGTGTAACATTACCAACTTCGTATCTCCAGGATGACTGACACATAAAAAAGCCTACAAAATACTTAACGAGTTCAGTGTAACATAATTAATTGTTTACTATTTCGAGCGCATTGTTTTTATAACGCACAGACAGACCGACAGTGATACGTTATCAACCAGTGGGCCATTCGCCGATAGTTCGTACATTCTTGCAGGGCAAAGCCCGCTGCGAATAGATCAATAACACTTGTATCAATTGCTAGAAAGAATAACACAGATTTATTTTATGAGTCATGAATTGATTCTGCACAACCTATTAAATATAAATTTCAAAAACCTATCGTGACTAGCGAATTTAACCATTTCAGTTGTGTAGGTCTTGCTGTGCAAAGAACATTTTCAATATTTTTTTATATTGTACATAAATGTGAAACTAGCCTGTTATGGCTATCTTCTAGCAATCAACCATATATGGGATTGTGTTATGTATATCAACTAAAATAAATGGACTTAATTATGAATTAAAAATAATCTACTTATGCTTTGCAGCAAAAAAACCAGGCCTGGTTTTTATTCTTATTAAATCTTTCCTATTTTTTCCATGTAGGTATAAAACTTTCTGTAAAAACATTTCTACGATTGTCCTATTCTTCCACATTTGTCTAGTTTGACATGTTCACATCTGTGAGATTACTCACCGTGTATTCATCCAATCAGGAGTATCTACAATTTCTCTTATCCCTTTCGGCCAAAGGCTCCAGGCTCTTTACTTAAAGAGCCTGGATTTTATTTATATTTAATATTTCCTATTTTTCCGTGTATTCTGTATCTTTCTGTATACAACTTATAACATATTTTATAAAAACATTTCTACGATTGTCCGATTCTTCCACATTTGTCTGCACACACTGTTGTGTACAACGCAAGTACACAAGACATCTGTAAGATTATTCACCGTGGATGTAATCCCTTTAGGAGTCCAGTTGTTATAAATCGCTTACTATAACTTTCCAGGACACATTCGGTCGCGCGAAGAACTGGGTGAAGGAGCTGCAGCGGCAGGCGTCGCCGTCCATCGTGATCGCTCTGGCGGGCAACAAGAGCGACCTGGCCGCCAAGCGCATGGTCGAGTTCGAGGAGGCGCAGGCGTACGCCGACGAGAACGGGCTGCTGTTCATGGAGACCAGCGCCAAGACCGCCATGAACGTCAACGACATATTCCTAGCTATCGGTGAGTTGACAACCCGTATTCGGCTTACTGCTGACCACGGGTCTCCTCTCAGAATCTGCGGGGCTAGACTAATAGTCCACAACGGATTGGGAGACTGCACACACGTAGAGAATTAAGCAAATTCTCAGGTACACAGGTTTCCTTACAATGTTTTTCCTTAACCGTTTGAGACACGTGATTTTTTTTTTATTTAATTTTTTAAAATTAAAAAAAAAAAAATTAATTTCTTTAAAAGTTGTAGGTGGACCGGATTCGAACCTACGCCCTCCAAATTGAAGGCAGGGCTGTCACGGCTCAGTATCGATGAGTAGCCTTGTCTTATGTTAGCCGTTGAGACCATTGTGAAGATTATACCCATAAGAGAACAGAACGCATTTTATTTAATTTTGTTAGTTTGAAGATGAATGGTATGTTTGGATAGAGAAGACGCCTTTTTTTTATTAAGTGAATCTCCAGTTATACCCGATTTCTTGGGGGGAATAAATGGAATTATGTGAGTCTTCTCTACTAAAATCTCAGTGCATATTGGATGGCTCCGGATTGAAACAGAGGCATCGCCATGTTTTTTGAAAGAACACGGCGATGCCTCTGTTTTGCGTTGTATAGAGGAAAACATTCTTATTACTGTGCCACTGCAAGATGCTTCTTTTCCGGGGGATAGAGAAGCTGTTGATCTAATTTGTTAGTCTTCAAAAATGGACATCATGTCACCAAACATGAAAACATAAAAAACGTGTGTTTTTGTGTTGATATTAGCACAAATCCGGCTCGGAGGACCATATTTTCGACCGTATCTTTATTTATTTCTATCTATCTTAGTTTCATATGCAAATGATAATTCGATCACGTGTAAAGCTGTATGTGTTATATTTTTATTTAAGCAAGTTAATCTCATGTTCGTGTCTGTTGCAGCGAACAAGTTACCAAAGAGCGAGAGCGCGGGCGGCGGCGCGGCGGGCGGCGCGCGGCGCCTCAACGACGCGGACGCGCCGCGCTCCTCCTCCTGCTGCAAGTGATACCCGCAGGTGAGCTGGCTATTTGTTTTTTAATAATAAGCTTTACGGATCTGGGTTCTAGCCCTTTTAAGCCAATAGCAACATAACGCGGATGTCAAGTAGACGCGCGTGAGTTTAGGGTTTCACGCGGCTTGTTAAGACTCATTCTTCATAATTGTTCTCTTCTGTATTCTGTATTCTGTGATCTATAGAGATATATTTTCTATTTTCCAGACAACATCGCATAAGGGCGAGGGCGCGCGCGGGGGCTGAGGTAGGCTATTTATAATGAATTATCGCCGACACGACCGCGCCCCGACACTAATAGACACTACGACCGCCACCGCCGACGTACAAACATTGGCTCCAACACGACACCACAGCGAGCGGACATTGGTGGCGTTTGGCCAACATTGGCTTAAACCCCTTGGCCGATTTACATTTCTCGCGGTAGACACATGGGCTATTTCTGAACGTATTTTTAAATTTGTAAACAATATGGAATATGATTCAGATTAGGTAAGACCAGATATTTTACTTTGTATTCCTTTCGTTATACTCACAACAACAATATTTTTTTTAATATCCTCAATTTAAATTATGGGTTAGTATAACCCGAGAATATTAATAATAGTGAAACATTTGCTATTGGTTCGTTCGAAAAGTGTCAATTTTCCACGTTAACAAGTTCAAGCAACCAATAGATAGTGTCATTTGACATTTGTGACGTCACAGGCCACATTCCCATTGCGCGCTAAAATGGTGGTGTTTGCTTAAAGTTAGACAGTATTTTAAATGCTGAATTGCTTAGACATTATGACAAATGTTAGTAAGGATAAGTAATTTATTGGACCTGTGCTCATCTGTCATCCATGTTTTACTTGTCTATTGAAAGTAAATAAAAGTAGAATGATATTTTATCTCACAATTTTACTGATAAATAAGAAATACAATATACATATTCCATATTGTCTCAGTGTGTTAACGTTCGTATAGTGACGTCATAGTTGTCAATATTGGTCTAACCAATATTTGCGGTGCGTTGGCCAAATGTTCGCCAAATATGGCATATTGCAATATGTCGAAAGTATGTGTAATTGTAACGTGTTAAAATTGCTAGATTTTAATGAAATAATCACTTATTGTTTTGGTAATTCTTTTTTTTATTACAACGTTTAGTATGAAATGTGGGGGTTGGGAAAATAATATGTTAATCTTATTTGTAATTAATCTATTGATTGAACTAAATAATTAGTTCTACATTGAAATTATTTGATTATTTAATTAGTCATACTTTATTATTTTTGTATAATTTTGCGGCTGGATTTTTTTATATTATTATTTGTAATATATTGCTACTATATCTTTTAATTAATTTAAATAATCTATTGCTTTTTTAATCAAATTACGATTTATTTATAATAGTAAATCCTAAGATTACATTAGGGATAGTGTTAAAAACATTGTTAATTCATGAGATTTAGAAAGGAGAAAAATACCTTAAGCTCCCTAGTGTAATTTTACGGGTTTTTAAGACACTGGCACACTTATAACACGTCGCGCGATGCGTTTAATATAATCAAAACTTAATACATGTTATATATTTTATGTCTGGTAAACTTTATAAGCATATTGTGATGTCGTCCTTGTCAAAAGGGATGGCGTCGCGTGGTGTGTTGTAGGTGTGCTCCTAGCATTATGACGTAGCGTAGTGTCTATTAGTGAGGTGCGCGCTGGCAAAGTGTAAACAAATACATGCTAAATATAATGTCTAGGATTACATGAACTTATTTGTAAAGCTGGACACACGTTGGTAACACGCCACTGACCACGACACGCCACAAGTGAAATATTAATATTTTTCATGTCTATACTACCCTCAAATGCGAGCCAAGAGATAATTGTCTATACAGGGTGCTCGGGAGTATTTGCCATAACTCTAGGGTTATATTCTTTAAGGACAATTAATTAAAACATGTCTAAGGAACATGTATTCTATATATATATTTCGGAGTAAAAAAATATTTCTTTTGTAAATAGATTTTAAATTGTGTCCCTTATATCGCATCCTTATATTATAACCTAGCCAAACTTTATTTGATAAATATCATGAAGTAGCTTACTAGTGCAGAGTGCCAGTTACAATATCTCGTCGATGTATTTTAAAATGCAAGGATCGATAAAGGCGTGTGTTACATGGATAGTCGGAATTATTTGAATTATTTTGTATGAAAACATTAATAGTTTTTTTTATTTTTTAGTTAAATAAATATTACTTATGCAGTTCGACTCCGTTAAGTGGACTCGTCAACACCTTAAAGTTATGGGAAACACTCCCGAGCACCCTGTATAATCGCTAAGAAAGAGAGTGCGGTACGTAAATAAACCTATCTCTTGGTCATGCGTATCTTAGGTAGACATGTTGGTAAAGTCTTTCATATAAAATATTAATATTTATTTTGATTGAACATTCGTGGCGTCGCGTCGCGTCGTGTCGTGTCGTGTTGCAAGTGCACCCGTGTCATTATGTAACGAGTAAAGAATATAAATATTAAATATTATACTTTAAAAATTTTATTTGTATCAAGTTATATAGGCGATCGGCGTTGTTTTTCCTTAGCTTAAGATCACTTCAGATTTATAATTTCCATAGCGTTGTATGTTACGGTAAGGTTGATTAGACGTATTCTATATGAGTTCTAGGCAGTTTAGCGGTCAGAACATATTTTCTATTGACGGATTTAGTGGTCAGAACAATGTTATATTGTTCTCTGGACAGATTAGTTGTGAGAACAGTGACACATTGTGCTTTTGACACATTATTGATCAGTGTTACATCATTCTTTTGAAAGATCAGTGGTCACAACAGTGTTACATTGATACTCTTGATAGATTTATTGTCAGAACAGTGTCACATTGTGCTAATGACTTATTAGTTGTCAGAACAGTGTCATATCGTGCTATTGACATATGAGTTATCAGAACAGTGTAACATTGTGCTTTTTGGCATTGTAGTTATCAGAACAGATTGTTCTGTTATAAGATCAATGGTCGGAACAGTGTTACATTGTTCTCAAATTAATTCTGGACAAAGTGTCACATTGTTCTTTGTACAATATTTAGAACAATATGCGTGTCTGACGCACAGTTGTTACATCACCCTGTTAATAAATCGGAACAATGTGTCACGTTGTTCTAATAGTCATATTCTGTGGTGATTGAGTTGTTCTGCACTGAGTGCACAGAACAAGAACTACGTTGTTATACAATATGACCTGCATTATACAGGTTGAATGTGGTGACGGAATTTCACACACTAGTGTACGCGCCCGGCGCGCCTCGCAATGTTCGGTGGTACATATAAATAGTGATAACAGATTATAGCAATGCAACCGTGCTCACTGATGATCAACGCTAGTTTAGTCTGCATCTTCATCAGAACAATTTAAGGAATTAAGTCGTACAAGACTTACATCTAGTGCTTGAACATTTCGATAAACTTTCTGACTTTCTTGGGTTTTTTCATTGATTTTACCTGCCCTCTGATAAGTCAATGACACTTGTCAGTAGTCAGGTGAGACTGTATACAATGAGTAATTTAGTAATAGTCAATAATAAAAAATAATTCCTCATATTTAAACTACTTTTTGAATTTAAGTCGTAGTATTACGACTGTTCCTTCAAAAAATGCATTGTAATTTAGTGTTATCCCTTTTCCACGCCCTGTTATCTCGTATAGCTGGCCTGTACGCGCATTTGTCACGTATTAGAAATGAACGAATCATCGATCAATCAATCGACCAATCAAATGAATAGAAGATCACGTGATGTCTTTATTACATCATCTTCCACCAATCAGATTGCTCCATTTCCTGCACGTCTCCGTTAGGAGTTGTTAAAAACGTGAGTTTTGTTTGTGTGCGCAAATGGAAGGTATAAAATGCTTAGGACGCATCGCATTTGATTGTATCTTTCGTACACCAGTACTGAGACTCATTGTAAGTGTTGACTCATACAAACACCATTCTTTTGTATACACTCGTCCAGAACATAGTCACAAGTTGCAGCTGTATGACGGTTATATATTATAGTACAAGAGCCGGCATAAGAAATATCTACCCTCATCTGGTATATAATTGGGATAAGAATTAGATAATAGAAAATATTCACATTGACACGTTGCACACAGGTTGCTTATTTAAATTGCAAATAGTGTTAAATTATTATTATTTTTTAATTAATTTAATTTCCTTCCCTCATTGGTTAATTTTAAAGAATCAAGAATTAAAAAAGTAAAGGTTGCTTGCTTTCACACTGCAACTGTGGGGTTGCCAGATATAAACAGTCATGTTAATTATATACCCTCATCAGTTTTTCAGTCGTCTAACATGTTAAATGAAAGCTCATTTTAAGCTTAATTAAACTTTCATGGTTTCCTGGATTTTGTATGAAAAATGTGTTTGGCCGCTGTTTTTTAGGCAACATATTTGCAATGTGTCACAGTGAGTGAACATTGTCTATCATATATGTATCACTAATGAATAACAGATGAGGGTATATATTTCTAATGCCTGATCTTAGACCATCATACCATTCTTTTGTATACACTCGTCCCACAACTAGAATACAGAGTTGCAGCTTATATATATTAGCAGAACAAAAGCTGTATACAGCTTGATAATGATTTAAATGTTAATAATCTTTTGGGCTAGTTGGTGGTACTCGGCAAGCATGAAGATATTAGAAATGTCCTAAATTCTAAAATGTTGAACCGCTCATAATGTATGAATTGTATGAAATAAATTGTTTATTGTATTATAAAGAAATTATAATTATAATATTATTTGGATATAATATTTTTCATTTTATTTTATCGTCTGGCTCCTTATTCTGTTAGTAGATTTTCATACAAAGTGGGTATGTGTAGTAATTGTACGTACGTATATATACTATATAGCGTGCCGCGCGCGTGTTATTAAGCTGTCTGATATATAGAATTATGAATAACCTCATCTTTTTGTCATACAAATAACAGATATATTAGAACAACCAGTTGGTCGCACCATTGCGTTGGTTTGTATGGAAGATATTTACATCCATATACATATAATATCAAACGGGTTTCCCTCAAGTTGGTTGAAGAACTTGGTTTTTGGTTGATTCATAAGGCTGGGCTCAAAGCAATTACCTTCTATTAGACTTTTATCGTACTCAAATTCGCCAACAAAACTGTCGTTTTTTTGAAAGGGATGAATTCGCACATCGAAAATATTTAACACCAATAAAAACACTAAACGAAACTACTTATCAATTTTAAATCGAGATACACACACCTGTAATTTAAACACAATGAAATATCGATTCTATAGACGCAGTATTTATGAACACGTTTGAATATGATCATACGCGTATACTTTTGACAGGTGTCAAAACTATAACTATATCCTCTAGCGAGACAGGTAGTATAGAAGGTAATTGGTCCGAGTCTTATTTAATTGACATTGTGGATAGTTCTATACTAGTACTTATCCCAACATTTTTAATCCCTAGTTCGGACTACTTTAGGGTTTTAGTGGAGTACGAACAATTTTTGGATTTACCGCCCAAAAATCGTTCGTACTCTAACTAAAATACTGAAGTAGTCCGAACTAGGCATTAGTATAGACTCAATATCCCCAGCTGTGATTTTGTTATAACCTGCTGAGAATCTCTCAATTATTCTACAGCATCTTTGATCTGACCAACTAGCTGTGCAACAACATATGTCTATATTTGCGTATACAGATAGTTCTGTAGCGGATTGTACCTACTTACCGTTGATTGCTTTCGAACGACATAGCACTCGTGTAAATTGCATTTAAATTGTCATGAAAAGTTGTAAATTAAAAAAAAACAACAACAAAAAATCATCGTAATGATCACCATCATCATCATAAATATATTGTTCTAATATTGTAGTAAAGTAATTTTTAGTTGTTAATATATTATACATAATATATAGTTTTACGGTTGGGTTAAATTAAATCGCTGTGTAAGTTATATAAAAAAAAACTAAAATTTACTGCTAAATAAAAATCAGTAATAATGTGTAATATATAACAAAAAAAATCACAATTTTAATAGTTGTGATAATATTCTAAAATAATCGTTATGTCAGTGCTTTATACGATACTAAGTAAAGAAATCATAGGACATGATAGAAAAAAAATGGCTGGAACTCAAAATACTAGAATTTGAGTCTAGTTCAACGTCTGGCTGTATAAAGGTTTCTATAGTAATTTTGGTCATATAAAATCAAAAGTAAAGCCAATAAATTAAGAATTCTAAAAATTAAAAATGCGAGAGAGGACAGAATACCAATTGTCTCAGCTGGCTTTTCTTTGGTATTCTATATGAATCTAACCACATAAATTAATTAATTGAGAATTGGTCCCAATTCGATTGTACACGAATTCTAAACTAAACTGCCTGGTGTTCTACGATGTAATTTTTTACGACATTCAAGTCATATTTTTTACTTTTCTTCATTGAAAAGGATGGCACATACAGCTGTCAATTTAGTTTAGGTTTGGTGTTTAATTGAATTATCACCACGATCCCGTTTTTATATGTATACTTTAAATAATATATTATTATATTATAGTTGATTTTTTGTTTTACTTCCACCTTATTGCTTTACCTGCCTTTGTTCCTAATTTGGAAAATTTTTGTTTATCTCTAAGGAAAATAATGTAGGTTTGGTTTCCTTCTACATAATGTGTTGAATTTTAGACCCTTATACCAGCAAATGTGAAATTAGGTACGGCAAAGAAAATAGCGGCTTCTGGATCATCTTTTTCATCAAAATGACTTCAGTAGGTCAGTTTCAAGCGTGGTGTCTCACTGCTTACCGCTATTCAGTTACGAATGGTGGGTTCTGGAATGTCGCGGTGATGTGGGTAGCTTAATAAATATGCCATACTCTAAGATTACCATTTCCATTTTAGACTGCATCGTCACTTTGCAAGGATCGCTGATATGCGTAGATGTAAAGATCGACAGAAATAATTCGGATATATTCGTGGCGTTGCAAAGTACTTTTGCATGCGTTTTCTTACAATAGGGAGTATAAAACCCACGTCTCAACAAGTCAATAGTATAATCTTATAGACTAATGTTGAAGTTAACTCCGTCTTGTATTCGCCAAGCAAAGTGAATCGGTGTAACAGTTGCGGGGGCATTGGTCATATAGTATGTTTTTGTATCGTGTAAATATTTTCGATTTATTAAGATTATTATATTGAATAAAAAAATATTGTAAATTTAAATGCTTTGATGTTTTTTATTTAAACAACCTCCATCCCTTTTTTTTAAGCTGCTGGCATGCGTTCATAGTTGCGGTAAACTATAACAGTATCTCTTCAAAAACCACATATGTTAAGTGTATGAAAATAAATAGTAATGAATTTTCTCTAGTTTTAATCTTAATTATTAATTTCTGCATTGATGATTCTTATTGAGTTAGGAATGGACATATAGCGAAATTGAAGACAGGGCAGTGTAGGATGTACCTAAACAAAACAATGTTTCGTAAATATCCATTTATTATTTGACTAGGAAAATTCAATGTAAGTAACATAACATTTATTTTACAGTCCATTCTAAGGTATAAACAAAATATATGTATAAAACATTAAAAAAGCCTCTGATGAAAGGTTTTTGAGTGAAAACAACATCTGCAGAAAATATTCTAAATATCAAATCTAGTATGAGTGTTGGGTTTGGTAATCGCTTCTGTCTTGTATTATGAACTTTATGAAAATAATGTATAAATTGCATTTTTGAGTTATAGCTAAGCTGAACAGACAGAATAATAATAATCTTATTACATTTATAGAGGCAAAACAATGTTCGACTGGCATAGACTTTTACCAACCCAACAATATCGTATATGTACCCAACTAAATTATTATCTTTTCGTAAGCCTGTTTTTCAAAATAACTACCTATTATTATTAATATGACTACTAATAAGTACTTTAAACTGGTTTTTAGATGTTTATGGATACAATTTTTTCGTAGGTATCTTAAAAATATAAATTGTACGCAAACAATGACAATAAATAATAATATAACATTTGTACCAAATTATCTATTTACTTAATTAGACAAAATTTCAGATACTGAAAATAATATAAACTTAATTACTAAGATGCAGATACAACATTAAACTTAATAATTAAAGAAAACGTAGGTATCAACATAAATAAAATTCTTATTACTAATGTAATATTCTATGTAGGTATATTCTATGCTTGACTTCTATGCGTTCATCAAACATCCGACCGCGCTGCGATTTAGGTAAATTGTTCTACGTACGCCCTAGAAGGTTCTTTCTTAGGGAAAAGAAAAATTTACTCTACAATGTTTAATAGGTCATTCGTTCATTATCAACTCATATTCGGCTCACTGCTGAACTCGAGTCTCCTCTCAGAATGAGAGGGGTTAGGCGAATAGTCCACCACGCTGGCCCAATGCGGATTGGCAGACTTCACACACGCAGATAATTAAGAAATTTCTCTGGTATGCAGGTTTCCTCACGATGTTTCCTTCACCGTTTGAGACACTTGATATTTAATTTCATAAAATGCACACAACTACAAAGTTGGAGGTGCGTGCCCCGGACCGGATTCGAACCCACACTTTCCGGAATCGGAGGCGGAGGTCATATCCACTGGGCTATCACGGCTCTAGTTCAATAGGTACTTCACAATAAAAACGAGTCGTGTATAACTTAGTCGTGACATATCGGTAATTAATTTTAATATTTTTTTACGGTTTAACGACGGTAGTGCGTTGAAAAATCGTAAGCTACAAAAAAGATACAGTCAACACATTCCGGAAAGTCTTCGGCTTCGGATATTTAGTGGTAAGGTGACCCAGCGCATTTGTGTATAAACTTACAGTTCGTTTTATGTAGGGTGGTCCTCTCCAACGAAGGCGCAGTTGTATTAAAGGTGTACCTTGACATTGATCGTGTTTTTTATCGAGGGATAACCGTTACATGCATTATAACAATCAAACTTATGTTTATAAATTACTAGCTGACGCCGCGCGGTTTCATCCGCGTGGTTCCCGTTCCCGTAAGAATACAGGGATAATATATAGCCTTCCTCGATAAATGGGCTATCTAACACTGAAAGATTTTTTGGGCTATCTAACACTGAAAGAATTTTTCAAATCGGACCAGTAGTTCCAGAGATTAGCGCGTTGAATCAAACAAACAAACTCTTCAGCTTTATAATATTAGTATAGATTGGCAGTCCAAAAAATACATTGTATACGCAAAAGTATTTGTAAATATTCATTTCAATAATGTTTTTACCCAACCATCCGATAAGTTAGCGTCCATCCAGGTAGTAAAGGCCTTTTTTCTTTAGGCAACTTTTTTTAAATCGTGGTCAGTTGTCAGAAAAAGCCGTTGGAAACTTTCTGCCAGTGAGTCTTATGCATTAGTTAAGGTGTATGTAGGCGAGTCGTCGGATATTGATCACAGCTTGTCGGAAGTCGTTTACAGCTCGTCGTCGAAACGATCGTGGTCGTGGTCATAGTCAGCCTCGCTGCCCACGAACACGTCGTGGTGTCGGAGTACTTCGGCGAACGACAGCGCACCGTCGTGGTCGTCGTCGGCCGCCGCGAACAAGTGCTCCACCTCGTCATCTGCTATTTCGCTGCGAGCACAATATCAAGTCATCATTCTACTTCTAATACTTGACTATAGCTTGGCAACTTCGTTCGAAACACTCCCGATTTTCCGCGCGCGGTGGGGAGCGTGTAGCGATGAATGAAAAACCCACAACTGATGCACTCACTTCCCCGAACGCAGATTTCCCATCAGCGCAGTCTTTCCCCCCGTCAACCGTATATCATGGAAGTGTCATCAACGAACTTGCCAGACTATATGTATACTCTACTTCTCCTGAATGGCCTCGGATTACTTTAGTATTTTAGTCGAGTACGAACAATTTTTGGATTTACCGCCCAAACAACACAGTTTTACAACACAGTTATAACTTTTGTGGGATCACCGTCACCTTTTGTTTTTATGTACTTTTTAAACTGCTCAAATAAAACTTTTTAAACTTTTAAACTTTTTTTAAACATAGTTCGTACTCGACTAAAATACTAAAGTAGTCTGAACTGGGCCTTAGAGGCCATTCAAAGTAGGCACATTGTATCGCCTTAAGTCCGCTTTTCAAATAAAATTATGATTTGGACACTGTGTCCAAATCCTCCTCTCTTTTTATTTGATCTTTACATGAATAACGATCACTATCAGATTACATGAATAACCGAGACTGACGGACCGACGGGTTGTAACATCACCAACTTCGGACCGATATTAAAAGTTTCTTGGATTAAGACTCCAGGGGTAAAAGATTCTTCGAATTGGAAGATATTTTCTAACTTACATAAAATTATAAAACGTGCAATGACATAAAGGAATGCTAATATATTTGTCACCCAAGGCTTTAGGAGTAATTTATAATAGAATTGAGAAATTATCTTGGAAAATCTTAGGGCAAGTTCCAGCTAATGTACGTATATACATCAGCTGGAACTTGTGCCTGCCAGTCTTGTTAACTGGCGGGAAGCCCACGAGTGGGTCGTCGATAAATGTTTTGTAGAATCAATTGTTATGTAGAATTTGGCCCCCCGAGGGCCGCGTCGAGCAAGCAAGACATACACATTGCAAACTAAAAAGGTCGAGTGCCAAGAGACTTGAAGGGTTAATGTAATATGTTAACTCACCCGTTGTCGGGTATGACCCAGCGGTGCACCTCGGCCGCGTCCAGCACGCCGTCCCGGTTCGAGTCCAGCTCGTGCTCGAACTTGTCCCGCTCCGAGAGCACCCACTCCTTGTCTTGCTGCACGCCTGCCCAACAACGGGAGCTAGTATTTTTTAGCGTTTTTGGAATTTCAATCATTAGTTATAAGGGAAAGTTATGTAGTTTTTGACAACGATGTCTGGAGGCCTTTCTGACTCTGATTTATCTATCGTTGAACGAAAGTTCTTGTTGCTAACCATTTTTGCTATGTTCAAGGTTTTATGGCATCCTTCCTAAACACGTCACAGACACAACAACACATTTTTTCGCTTTTATAGCGTAAATTCCTTTTTGGAACTCATACAACATACAAGTACAATATACAAGTGAAGTTTATCATCTGACTGACATCTGACAAAATATGATATTTCTTATTTTAGTCAGATGATAAAATAAGATATGACAAAATAAGATATTTCTTATTTTAGTCAGATGACAAAATAAGATATTTTTTATTTTAGTCAGATGATAAAATAAGATATGACAAAATAAGATATTTCTTATTTTAGTCAGATGACAAAATAAGATATTTTTTATTTTAGTCAGATGATAAAATAAGATATGACAAAATAAGATATTTCTTATTTTAGTCAGATGACAAAATAAGATATTTTTTATTTTAGTCAGATGATAAAATAAGATATGACAAAATAAGATATTTCTTATTTTAGTCAGATGATAAAATAATTATTTGATCTGTTCTATAAATTTTATATAAATAACCGATAACCGATTTTACGGCCACAGAATGTTTTACAAGTTTATCTACATTCTCCAGTCTAAAATATATCTTATAATTACAAAATAGAGCACAATTTCGTTTTATTTTAAAGTGTTGCCCAGCCGGGTAATCTAGCACACTTCTAGGCAGAAAAATTCCGGGATGTGTGCATCCTGCGCGCAGTTAAATGGATAAGGATTTTTTTCTGAAGATAGACGTGTATCATCAGTAAAAAAACCCATAACTGCAAGTCTTCATAAACGACATAACTTTCCCTTCTTAAACTTCCCTTGGGATAGCAATTTTGTCATTAGTTTTGGATTCCAATTTAACTTTTAACAAAATGTCAGTACAGTACATTTTGCTTCGAAATTAGCTTAGTGTGAAAAATCGTACTTAACGTAAATAGATAAAAGTACTGCATGTTAGTTAGCTACATAAACTAAATATTGTTATATAAACTTATAGTGTGCCAAATATCATGCAAATCCGTTCAGCCATTTTTGAATTATAGTGTAACGAACATCCAAACACACACAAACGAACAAAATTTCATTTATCATATTATTGTATTTGTTTGTGAATTAAAGTCTGTTAAACAAACAGTATTAAATTTGGTTCAATAGCGCTAGATTCCAGAGCCATGTAACTAATAAAAAAAGATATATCTATAGGTACAGAAAACTTTTTAAAATTTTGATTGAAAGATATAAATAAAACCGCTTTCATCACGAACATGGAATGTATTGACCATAGTTAACAATATTGTACAATAAAAAGACAATCACGGAATAGACAAATTGTTTTTTTGCTATTTTATACCTACGGGAGATGGGTGACTATGCAGTCATATTGAAGGTAGTTGAGTAGAATTTTTACATTTTATAAGAGAATTTCAGTTTGCTTTATAGAATAAATAATAAATTTAATTTTTCAATAGATTTTCACTGTGACAACGCATTGTTAAACAATTATTATTAATTAATCCTTTTTCAATTACTATGTTTTATTTAAAAAAATAACAATAGTATTCTAATTGCTCAGTTCGGACTGCGTATAACATATCTACATGTCAATTGTTGTATATTTTGTAGACAGATTTTTTCGAATTTATTGCAACGCTACTCAAAGAATGCCCCGTACGCACAAGTAAGTCCCATTACAATCGGTTTATTAACTATTATTCCTACAAAAAGGATTAGCATAGAGGTCAAACAAAGACTGTAAAAAATCTTATAGATAACACGTAGTATAAACTCGCTTACGATATTTTTTTTTATTTTTACCTATATATACGCTCTACACACACATATTCATACATAATAAATACACACACACATAATATTGTAAAAGGGACAATTATTAATGTGACAACACTCACTCTGTCAGTAATTAAAGTATTTTTGGCAATATTAGGTGAGATCAATCGAGCACTAATTTGTCTATAATATAAATACATAAATTATACTACATGTTAGTAAAGCGGTTGTAATTCCAATGATTTGTTATATTTTTTAGTTTGTATAATTCATACACCTAGCCTAACCTATCAATTGATAGGTTAGGTTAGGTTAATAATTGCTGAACAGTATAAAATATATGATCTACAAAATAAGTTTTATGAAAAATCAGCATGTAAACCTTACTTTTAAAACACATCGACCATTGAGATGCAAGTAAGTCCCTGGAAGATAGTATAGCGGGACGCGGCAGTGTTTGTACCAACATTTTGTGGTAGAGGAAACACCTGAAGCAGGTCCCAGGACTTGTGGCCATGGGTGTCGGTTTAAGGGATCCCTCACTTTTTATTGTGTATATAAAAAGTCGGCTAAATTTCATGCTGTATGAAGTCTTACAAGAAGAGGACATCCACTGACTAAAAATTATGATGGTGGCAAATATTTGTACATGACAAATTAGTGCTTTATGTATTAGTACTAGTATAGTATAGTATAAAGTCATTGACCTCTTATAATAAAAGGACGCACAATCATGTAGAAAATGTCACTTAAAAACTGGCCAACTTTGCTTTGACAGTTATAGAATTATTGGTAAAGAAAATTATACCTAAAGGCCTTCAAATATAGTCCAATATTCAATGAAATCCCAAATTCAGAGCAAATTCAACCTCAAGGATTGTGTTTAAGGTTGATTTTGCAAATGCGACTACTTGAATTGAGTGCCAAGAAGTTGTGTTTGGCGCTCATGGAGTGGGGACGTTTTTTGGTCGCTGATTGTCTCAGACTAAATACATAAGGACTAGTATCGCACCAAAATTCACAAACTAAAAAAATTTTCTGCCATTTTCTAAGGAAAACGAAATGAAATCTAAGCTAGATTTCATACATATTTTATACCATTTAACTACACAAAAGGGTATTTTTACGGAGGTTTTTAACCGACGGACACGATTGTAAACTATGAAACATCGATTCTATAGAGATAGTGTTTATAATCGCATAAGATCGTTGATCATATACCTTGACAGAAAAATAATGTCTTGCGAGGCAGATCTTTATCTAATTAGTCTGAGCTGATTGTGCGTCCAGTTTTGAATAGGAGATGGATGTATAAAGTTAGTATATCTGCAGCGGGATGTGTAAAGGCAGCTTGTAGCGCAGTATACCGCGGTCGCCGACGTACTCGCCGAAGTCCAGCACGCTGTCGTTGTTGGCGTCGCGCTCGCGCAGCGTCTGGTTCACCAGCAGCGCGTGCATCTGCGGGTGCTCCTCGGGGTTCGTGAACACCTGCAACGTTACTTAGATAATTCTACAAGTAATGAAAAAATCGTTATAAAGATAAGGCCGCCTTTGCAACCTTAAGTCAAAGGATGCGTGCTCCTCGGGGTTAGTGAACTCTTGTACAGTTACTTAGATATTGGTACTCGTACAAGTAATGAAAAAAATCGTTTTAACGATAAGGCTACCTTTGCAACCTTAAGTCAAAGGATGTGTGCTGATCGGGGTTAGTGAACTCTTGTACAGTTACTTAGATATTGGTACTTGTACAAGTAATTAAAAAAAATAGTTTTAACGATAAGGCTGCCTTTGCAACCCTAAGTCAAAGGATGCGTGCTCCTCGGGGTTAGTGAACTCTTGTACAGTTACTTAGATATTGGTACTCGTACAAGTAATTAAAAAAATAGTTTTAACGATAAGGCTGCCTTTGCAACCCTAAGTCAAAGGATGCGTGCTCCTCAGGGTTAGTGAACTCTTGTAGTTGCTTAGATATAGGTAATCGTACAAGTAATGAAGAAATCGTTTTAACGATAAGGCCGCCTTTGCAACGTAAGACAAAGCCCAAGTTTATCTGCATTGAAGCAGATGGATGGATCTAAGGTCTCGCAGTTTGTCCTTACGTATAGGATGGCTATACTTAGGACACAGAGCGAGATCAGCCTATTCACTCACTAGCTTTGGTCTATTAGGCACCTAGTATTAACATCAAATCAATAACAATCGCATTTTTCGTACTCCTTAAAAGCCTATTGTTAGCGAAAATTACAATGGCAAACTCACTAGTTGATAATTTTGATCAATTAACAATAAATTATTATTGAATTAGAAAACACGTAACTTAAAAGTAAATCCACAAAATTTACTCAAAGTTAATTAAAAGTCGAGCTGGCCCTATCGTGAGCTAATAAGGTAAAATAGACAACTGACACGCACATGAAAATATCTATTTCTGAGCTCAAGAAAAACACATAAAAGAATCATAATAACTTACAGAAAATTCCTCAAAATTGAGAACTCCATTGCCATCTATGTCTGCCGCCTGCCACATCGTTTTCTCTTGGAGCATCTGTAAAATTTAAAATCCTTACTATGGGAGTTTATCCTTTATCTCTAAAATAAAAAATAAAAAACTCCCTAATTTGTCAGAACCTTGGGATCCCCAAGGTTTTGGAATGGCGACCCCGCACCGGGAAGGTGGAGCGAGGATATCAAGCGGGATGCAGGGAGCCGTCAGCCGCTGAATGCTGGCAGTTCGTGACAGTTGTTTGGAAGTTCATGGAAGAGGCCTATGTCCAGCAAATGGACGTCCATTGGCTGGTAATGATAATGATGATGATGATGATGATGATGATGATGATGATGATGATGATGATGATGATGATTGAGCTCTGCTAAACGCTGAACTACTTAAAATATGATAAATTTTAAAAGCATATTAATATAAATAAATAATAAATCTATATATATAAAAATGAATTGCTGTTCGGCTTAACGGATTTATCTTATCTTGGTCTTGAAATGTTCGTGGAGGTATAGGGAAGGTTTAAAAGGTGAGAAAAAATCAAAAAAATTCCGGGAAACCCCTAAAAACTGCCCTTTTCAATTTCCCATACAAACGTTTAAGAGTCAAGCGGTAGGGGTAGGGTAGGGGTAGAAGGGTAGAGTAGGGATAGAGAATAAGTGCACTTATGTCAAAACGTAGCTTGACCGGGTCCGCTAGTAAATATCTATACTAATATTATAAAGAGGTAAAGTTTGTAAGTTTGTAAGTTTGTCACATTTTTTAAATGAGGTAATCTTCGGAACTACTGGTCCGATTTTAAAAATTCTTTCACCAGTAGAATGCTACATTATCGGGGAGTGCTATAGGCTATATTTTATATTGGTCTCATATATATTAGCCGAATTATCACAGTTTTTGTCATACAGGTCGGACTGAAAATCCTCTTAAACAGACTTATTCGCATGCGCTGCCTTAACTATTGTGTAAAATTGAAATTAATGTATAGAGACTTTATGTATCTTTAAAAGTTCTACAAAAAAGTCCGCGACACCACATATCTATCTTCTATATATTAGCAGATATAGTACCTTTTGTGTTTTAAAAATTATTAATTTTATATACGTAGGTTTGCGTCATTATTTATACAACTAAACTTTAATCCTTATTAAAATAAATTATTTAATAATCACAAGGATATTATGGAGATAAGATTTGCCCTTTACAGTATGTTAATTACTTAAATAGTTTCGGAGATAATACAAAATTTCTAAAAGACGCAGAAATTTCGCTATATGACGCCCGGCGCTTTCATTTATGTAGTTCCCGTTCCCGTGTGAATATGCGGATCAAACATAGCCTATGACACTCGCAAATAACGTAGCTTTCTATTGGTAAAACAATTTTCCAAATCGGTCCAGTAGATCCAGAGATTACCTCCTACAACCACACGAACTTTACCTCTTTATATTATTAGCATAGAAGTCTCTATTTCTCTTGGTCATACCACCACTCTCGAAGGACTGGACCGATTTTGCTAAGGGTAGGAGTAAGATAGAGAAATTACAGGGTAGGGTACGGGTAGGGAAGCGTAGGGGTAGTGTAGGGGTAGGGTAGGTTTAGGGCCGGGTTTAGGGTAGTGGTAGGGTAGGGGTAGAGGTAGGGTAGTGGTAGAGTAGAGGTACGGGTAGGATAGGGAAATGGTAGGGTAGGGGTAGGATAGGCGTGAGATAGGGGTACGGGTGGGATAGGGGTAGGAAAGGGATAGGGTACGGGGAGGGTAGGGGTAGGATGGGGGTAGGGGTAGGATGGGGGTATGGTGTAGGTAAGTTAGGGGTAGGTTTTGGGGTAGGGTAGGGGTAGGTTAGGGTAGAGTTGGGGTAGTGGTAGGATAGGGTAGGGGTAGGGGTAGGGTAGGGTAGGGGTAGGGTAGGGCAGGGGTAGTAGTAAAGTTGACATCGAAATTTACGCGGACGAAGTCGCGGGCGTCCGCTAGTATAAATATAAATGTTTAATCCATATTATTATGGATTGCACCACACAATTGGGCGTATCCACTTGTATAGCGAGTTTTGGTAATGATATTCGAAGTACTACGTTATTTCAGTACTTCGCGTCGTAAACAGATTACCGGGCGGAGCGTCGATACAATATTCTTACACTAAATTTAGATATGAGATATAATGGTACGGATTTGTTTCGAACCTTAATTGACATAAGTGGGCCAACATGAAGAATATTAAGCAATTATTATTGCTCAGGGACTTACTTCGACCTATTTTTTCTAACGTAGATAGATTTGCGTTTGCCTTTATGTTAAAAATCTGTATTGGTGGATATCATACACATTTTTAGCCATATTTCTTTGTACAAAAGCATCATTAGCGATCTCGCAAACTTTAACTTGTCGCTGTGATGTCTTTAATGAGCAGTATTTGACTTGGGAAAGTTTTTATTCATGATCATCATCAAAGAGGAACACTCGGCAGTCTCCGGATTCATTCCCATACCAACTTTGCCTCAATAGCTTAACACTCGGTCGGACTCTTCACCGAGGGGTAATGGTTCGAACTCCGGCCTGTTGGTTTGTTGTCGTACTCGTGCCTACTTCTAATACAGCCTTTCCCGACTAGTCGGAGGGGAATGGCAATATTGGTCTTATTTAAAAGATATGGCAAATATTCTTTTTTAAAAATAACCTTACCTGTAGCATGCAAGTCTCGTCGTGTGTCGTGAACCGTGCACTGTTTACGTTTAGTCTCTGCGACCGTACAGCTGCTCGTAAGAACGAAATGTCACGTCTAGTTGTGACGACATGACGCACAACTTGAATAGTCCCTCATAGTTAACTTTACCTCGACTTGATAAGAATACTTCTGCCACGTCACCGTCGCGGTGGTCATCCTTCTGTCGACGCCTTTTTTTCATTTTCTTATTTTTACTATTGAAAGACAATAGTCAAGCCATTGACTGCGATTTCATTTGATGGTAAGTGATGATGGATGGAAGCGCGCTAATTTGGAAGAGGTACAAGTTTATTCTACCCATATCTCTGACGGTTTTTACGTCTTTGCCTGTAGAGACTCAGAAATCCGTCCAGACCTATTAGATATTACAGAATCCTAACTATCCCAAGCTGGGTATCGAACCCGACGTCTGCTCGTCCGTCCGACGACGGTGGAGTGTCGCTCACCATGTCGGCGTCGGCGTCGTCGGTCGCGTCGAGGTCGTCGCCGTCCACGCCGAAGGTGTCGCGCACGTACTCCTGCCACGTCACGATGCCGTCGCGGTGCTCGTCCGCCTGTCGACGGTGGAGTGTCGCTCACCATGCCGGCGTCGGCGTCGTCGGTCGCGTCGAGGTCGTCGCCGTCCACGCCGAAGGTGTCGCGCACGTACTCCTGCCACGTCACGATGCCGTCGCGGTGCTCGTCCGCCTGTCGACGGTGGAGTGTCGCTCACCATGCCGGCGTCGGCGTCGTCGGTCGCGTCGAGGTCGTCGCCGTCCACGCCGAAGGTGTCGCGCACGTACTCCTGCCACGTCACGATGCCGTCGCGGTTCTCGTCCGCCTCTGACATGCGCTCCTCTGCCTCCTCCTTAGAGAGGTTGCTGCACAAAACATTTGCACGTTTATGGTCACACTCCTCAGAAAACCTCTTAGCAAAATTTCAATAAAAAAAATTAAATAAAATTTTTAATCTGTACCTCTTTGGTTGTCATGTTTTAGTAGAAGATTGTTCCATTTTTTTATTACACGACAAATATGATTTTACATGGTAATTTCTTTGGCAGTTTAACTCGATAGATATTGATTTTCATACAACCATTGCCAGTGCTGCTACTTGACCAGTACAGCAAGTTCGATTTATCTCTATGCAGGTTGTCAAAATAATGCTAAAATTTTCAAGCATGTTTGAGAAACAGTATATTAATTCACTACCCCATGTTTTAATCACAATTTTAGTTTTTTTTTATGTATATGAAAGAAGATATAGCAGAAAAATGTTTGCCATGTTAGCTGTATACATCCTTACAACAACATATCTTATTTATATTGTCCCATTCAAACAAAACTATGTACCTTTATACAGTTTTATGTTTAAGAGCATTGTAAGGTTGTTAAAGCTTTACTGTGTCTACAGACATTCAAATGCTTACTGAATGAATCATAGCTTCAAATGCAAATGAGACAGAAGTTTCCTTTTATGTCACACAAAGCAATACAAAAGCATTTTAGAACTAGTTTAATATGTAAATCTGAGAATATTAAATCTTTTTAAACATGTTTCAATGTATGTTATTGTTACAACAGGCATTCAAATATATTTCAAATATGTTTAAGGGTGTTTTTTATAGTAATAGTAGCAGATAGTCTACCTGATGTGAAGTGGTAATCCATCACCTATAAATAGAACAATACTTTGCAGGGTGTGGTCACAATCCATAAGAACATTTAAGATATAAATAATAAATATAATCAAGCAAGAACATTGTATGTAAATATATAATAGTTGTTTAGGTTAACAGTTTTTGTTCAACAATGCATGACATAAAAACACAAGTTGGTTTGGCCAAAGACCAATACAGCACAGGGCAAACAAGTAAGCAATGCTGCTTAGTGACAAAAATAAGTGAAACTTCCATTAATTAACTGTCTCAAATGACATTACTAGTTAACAAAAAATATTCAAAGTTAATTAAAATGATTTGTTATTTTGATTTTAACACAAAATTACCAAACCAATTTTCATGAAAATAAAATGGGACCAATCTGGAAGTATATACTCTTTCAAACAAAAAAGAATTTTCAAAATTGGTTAATAAATGTTATGTGGTAACAAACATAAAAAATAGAAAAACATACACATCAAATTGAGAAGTCTCTTTTTTTGAAGTTGGTTAAAAATGCAGGGGATCTACTGTGATAATAAGCCTACAACAAACTCAACCTATTTAACAACTTAATTACTTTCATCTTTCCATCTCACTGTACATCAAAAAATTGTTTTGGAGATCTGTTTGATTCTTTCTAATTCTACACATTCCAGTTAATTTTTCAAAAAATATTCAACATCCAGATTTGGCTTTTAAATGATTTTATTATTATTTCGTATAACAAATCTATGACAAAATTAACACAAACTTACATAAAAGAGTTCAGGATCCACTTTTTGAGCTCTGGCCTGCTGATGAATTGGTCTCCGTTGAGGTCCATCCTGTAGAGCAGCTTCTGCAGCCGCTGCCGTGACTCTTCTGGACTGAGCCGATCAAACTCCTCCGCTTCCTTTACACTACCTACATATTTGTTTTTAATTAACCAAGAAATAAGTAAACTGCTTTACCCATGTCAATTCATTAGGGTAAAATCAAATTCATTTTTATTTTTTTAATTGATATCTTACAATATAGTTAAATAATATATTTGCATTACAAAAAGTCATATTTTGTTATTTCCTTTTCATAATTTTATTCTTTAGAAATCAGTACCATGTCATTGTTAAAAAAAATTCAAGATAGGATAAAGGTGAGACAAAACATTAGTGGATGAGTGGCATATAGGGTTGTAGTTCTAAGTTAAGATAACTTTAGAAATTCAACAAGTTAATATAGTCAGTCAGAAGCCAGCAGTAGTGTTGAATTACCTTTCCTGCCACTCTCTTTTTAAATGAAATATACTCATGCTTATCCACAATACAAGGTAAGAGTATGCTTAAGGTGGAGAAATCTTACCTAGAAGTTTCATTCACTTTTGCCTTGAAGATGCCAAGATAGTAAGAATAACTTGTACTTTGTACACCTGCAAGACAAGAGTGAATTGGCATATTCTAGACAAACACACTAAAACTCAATTCCCTCAGCCTTTTTTTGCAGAAACAATACATTTGAGCTTGTTATCTGGCTCACAGTATTACCCAGGATAAGATCACTACTTTTCATCAGGCATGATAGTAGTCAGCCTACCATAAAAAGAATATATTGATTTCACTGGCTGTGTGAAGCTGCTAACAACACATACATGGTACTGGCAAAGTAATAAAATAATTTAGTAAACTTTACGCACTTATCGAGTAATAGTAAGTAACAACCAACACGACCGGTACGAGGGCTAACAGCGCGAGTTTCACCGACATCTCAACCACATTGCTTATCAGAGACTAAACGTTGCAACACAGCCTGCGTGCGCGCACCGTGACCAAATATACACATACACAATGAGTAAGACAGGCGCTGCTACTGCCAAGCGGTAAGCTCGTTGTTTACTCACCTATAATCGCTTCGTGGTCGAACTCGACGTTGTGCTCAACATCGTTATAATGGTCGTGGTCCCGCGGCCGGTACGCTCCGTCCTCCTCCCGCTCGTTGTTGTCCACGCTGTGGCTGTGGACCGTCGCGCACAGGAATATCACCAAAATGTTTGGCGTCAGGAGTAACAGGAACGGCAGGAAGTACCGAGACAACATTGTTTCACGTTTTTGACACAAAACACAATGTTTATTGATTCCGCCTTCGCTTACTTATTTTATGCGTAACGCATTTGTTTTTTATTTTTTAGAAATAACACAAATTACAATCAATACATACAGCAAGTATTTTTAGATGAAAAGCACAGGCACAGACATCACATAACAAAATGTCACAAACTCACAAAAGAAACATCAATTTGTTGACAGTTGGCAGCGGACAGATTGTAAAGCTTGATTCAATTTAAGTATTAGGGCGGAAACACATTACTGACATCCGACGCCACCCGACGCCACCCGACGTGACGACAGTAGGTACAAAAAAAACAGTAGGTACAACGATCTTGTAGGTAGGTTTTTAATATATTTTAACCATAAACATAAAGAAACTGTATAAAGAAATTATACATAATTTAGTTTCATTTGATCAAATTATCAGCCGCCATAACTATCAAAGATATGCGACGGTTGGCGACGTGATGTGGGTAGGCGCGAACAAACTTCGAAAGATGCTTGCGAACTTCTTCCACAACTAACGGTAGATGCTTCTGAGTAACTTGATCCGTTACGTCCAGATTTATTAGAGCTTCTTCTAAATATCTGAAAATAATGAAATTACTTATTAAAAATACAGAAGCGTCTTCAATTAATAGATACCTAAGTATAGTAAGCGGTTTGGTTAAACTATGCGTAGTTACACACAGTGCCGTAAATAGCCTTTTCCGCGCCCTGTGCGAGCTTCTATAACTGCGCCCTTTGCCTATCATACCACCCACTGTGTCTCACTCACTAAAACGCAAACGCAGGTTCACTACTGCGAATGCGTTGCCCATTCTGATCCTTAATTCTGTCTATTCTTGCGCCCCCGAAAGTCTACGCCCTGTGCCTGGGCACCGCCCTATTTATGCCACTGGTAACACATAATTTTCGGGTGATGGTGCGTGAGGTGCCAGGCTAAAACACCCTTCCCGAACGGCCCTTTAAGCCGAGGTACGAGTCTCAGAGGAGACGCCCTTAGAGTCGTTCCGCCCATCTTCTTCTGCCTTCGGGCCCCATCAGGCGATGCTTCTGCGCTCGCCCAAATCCCCCGGTGACGCCGCTGAGGTCCCATAAGGAGCCTACGGCACTTACACAATCAGAGAAAAAATACGTGAGGTGCCATGAATAACCCTATCAACATGTTGAAGCCGCGTGATATCAAAATTTCGTGTTGATCAGACGTGAGGCGGAAGTGCCAAGTGGTACCTGCACTTGAGCTGCGTGTCGTGCACCATGTCGGTGGCCAGCTGCTGCACCAGCGACAGCAGCACGGCCTGCGACAGGCGGCACGGGCTGAACACGGCGGCGGGCTCGGCCGCGCGGCACGCTCCCATCAGCAGCGCCAGGTTGCAGTGCGAGAGCGCCTCCTCAAACGAGCCGTTGAAGTCGCCGTCCGACAGCTTCTTGTTGATTACTGCCGACTGCATCTAAAATTAACGACTCATTAACCGAATTAAAAAAAGGCGGAGGAAATCTAAACACCAAACGAGACGAGTATCTTGTCACAGATTCTTAAAGAATGCGCAATGTTGAATGTCGATGGTGGTGGTATGGTGGACAAACAGTACCTTACCATTCGTGCGCAATTTTGGGACAGGGCTGAAATAATCTGCTGCGGGACCTAGCAGCCGGGTCACCAATCAATGGTCTGTAGAATTCTTCCAACTCGTCCAAGGTCTGCGACGTGCAAACGAGACATGCACATTGACCAGACTAAAAGGTCGAGTGTGAAGGTTTGGAGATCTAAAAGTGGACTAAATCGCAGGTGTTTGCTAGTGCTTTAATCTTTTACTTATTTCAATGGTTGTAGAATAAATAATAAATATAAATAGCTATTGTTACAGTTGTGCTGTCTATAGTGCAACAAGTATCTCACCAGATGATCTATAACTGACACCTCGGGGTCCACCGGCTGCGGCGGGCTGGGCGGCACCTTCTGCTCCCCGTCGTAGAGGTGGTCTGTCTCCACCACTAGCGGAGGAAGGACAAGCTTCGGCAACAAGTCGGGTGTTGCCAACTTCTTATTCTCGTAACCTGACCTATGGTGAACTCATATTACATAATGGTAACGCTTCAAATAACCGCTGGATGCTGGTGACTCGAAATCGTTGTGCTTGGAGATCCATGCAAGAGGCCTATGTCCAGCAGTGGACGTCTATTGGCTGATAATGTAAGGTAAGGTAAGGTAAAGCTTCATAGGATCAATCTTTAAACTTATTAATTTTCCGTAAGTACATCTAAGTACTTAAATTATGCATACGTATATGTATATATTACACTTAACATACCTACAACAACTACTCGAAAGTAAGGATTTTTGTAAGATATATCTTTGAGGCTATCTGAAACTAGACTGCGCACACCATAAGTTTGCGCGTAGCCAAAATCGGAACTAATCAAAAGTGCTGCCATCGTGTCATCTATCTCTATATATCTCTTGGCGGGTTACAACTGGCTTGAAGTTAGGCGTATAATATACGAGTATTTTACTAAATTTACCTTATTCTAATATGTTTGATGATCCTTGAAACATGTAGAATATACGTAATAGAATATTAAATTATTAAATATAAACTAGTGAAATAGATAATTGTGTTCTAACTTGTGTTTAGTCTTCATAGTATCATGGATAGGATCAAGTTTCTGATCATTGTTTTTGGACAAGTTTTTCCACCACTGTCTTGTAATTTTTCCATCTTCAAGACATGCTCCTCGTTTAGAGCTTTCGTCAGGCTTCGGCGGTTTGAGCATTCGCTTCAGTAACAGAGCGGATTCTTGTTCTTGATGCTCCTATATTAGTAAATAAATAATAATAAATATTAATTAACACGCATTGGAGCGACGCGGCGTGAAGCTTATCCATATTCTCTCTCCTTTAAGGAGAGACCCCATCAATTTTAAGTTTTCGACAAATTATTATCACCATTATCTAATAATATTTAAATTTAGATATAATTATTTTATTATTCACAGCCATTTGATGTAAAATGACCCACCCTAGAATGGTCCAGCGCCCACTCTAGAATTCTGGGCTACCAATTTAAAATTCTATGATGGACGCTTAAATACAAAATATACAAAGAAAAAATCAATAAAATCAGTCGACCCGTTTCAGAGGCCAGCGTCCACAAACATACAACGACATTTCTATAATGAGTGTCGACTCTGTTCAGCGGTATGTCAGGGGCTGGCCCCTTAAGGTGGGCCTGGGCCCACCCTAGGATATTATCCTAGATACGCCAATGCCTTTTACTCAGCTGCTGTATCAAGAGTCGGATACAGAAGGCAGTTATTCTTGAGACGGCGCGTATTGTGAAGAGGTTCCCCACTCTGGAAGCCCTGACCACCGGTTGCAGTTAAATGTCCCGCAAAGGTAAAGTTAGTTTTTTTTTAAACATGCTGAATAATTACGAGTAGGTACTTAAGTCACGAAAACGTAGAACTTTTAACGATTCGTGCATAATACTCGGCTAGCTGAACTCACGCACTATCTGACAAACTCACATATTTCTGCGTCAACTTAGTAAGAGCATCCCGTATGTCCGCGTCGATCTGCAGGCTTTTAGGCTCGATAGCCGCCAGGAGACTCCTCGCTTGTTGATTTGACTCCCCGGAATCATCCGAGCCCTCAAAGTTCAACTCGTCTAGTCTGGAGACAAATGTCAAATTGAACATATGAAATGTCCATAAAACATTAGAACAAATATCTATCATAGAGGTAATTTATTTCGTATTCTTAATTCCAATTCAGTTTGCATAACCTATGCCACAGAGGCTCTAGAGAGTTGGAAGGTCAGATGTCCCAACGTTGACATCCCAAAGGAACGTACTACACAAAAACTTTGGGATGCTCCATTGGTTCAGCTGACACATGAAAATTTAGTTCAAAATCTTACAAGTGCTGTAGATAGAGCCAGGCTTCTAGCATTATCCGAAAAGGAATCTGGGTATTGGCTCCATGCTTTGCCATCGAAAAATCTTGGCACTTTATTAGACAACGAAAGTTTTCGTGTGGCTCTAGGACTCAGATTGGGTACACCATTGTGTTTAGAGCACAAATGTCCATGTGGGAAAGAGGTGAGTAAATTTGGAATCCACGGGCTTTCATGCCAAAGGAGTGGCGGTAGGCTATTTCGGCATGGCTCTCTTAATGACATAATAAAAAGGGCTCTTGCCACCATAAATATTCCTGCGCTAATCGAGCCGTTAGGAATCAGTCGGGATGATGGCAAGAGACCTGATGGATTGACGCTGGTTCCCTGGGAAATGGGGCGGGCCCTAATGTGGGACGCTACATGCGTCGACACATTAGCACCGTGTCATATCAGGGAGACAGAATCAAGACCGGGAGCCGCAGCAGAAAAAGCTGAAACCGGTAAGTGGCTCAAGTATGCCTCTCTGACAGAGAGTTACATATTTGTACCTTTTGCCGTGGAGACCCTTGGGCCATGGAGTCGCAGTGCCAAAAAATTTTTCCGTACTATTTCACCGCGGCTTGTTGCCTCGACTGGTGACAGAAGGGCTGGCTCATTTTTTGCGCAAAGGATCAGCCTGGCTGGCAACCATTCCACGTGGGCATGATTTGTATAGTTATTAGGATAAGTTAGCTTAAGTTCCTTATTGTATTCTTTCTCAATAAAAAAAAAAAAAAAAAAAAAAAATTATGCAGTTTTTATTGTGCACAAGAGAGGTATTTTACCAGCCCACTACAGCACCAGACCTCCATGGCGCAATTGAATTACAAGACGAAGTTCTGGATTCGATCCCCGGCTGGGCCGATTGAGGTTTTCTTAATTGGCCCAGGTCTGGCTGGTGGGAGGCTTCGGCCGTGGCTAGTCACCACGCATACCGTCAAAGAAGTACCACCAAGCAATTTAGCGTTCCGGTACGATGTCGGATGTAAATTTTAATCCTCCTCATATCAAGTTAGCCCGTTTCCATCTTAGCCATCATCACATATACCATCTGGTAAAATTGTAGCCAAGGGCTAACTTGTAAAGAAAAAAGGAGGTTTGAACCTTAGACCTACAAGCCAACCACGCTATTCTTGAACAACTACTATCAGATGCTATAGTCTGGCAAGACTTGATGACACTCTCATGATATGCGGACGACGGGGGGACAGACTGCACGGGTGTGAAATCATGCGTGCGGGGAAGTGAGGTGCATCAGGCGATAACAACTGTTTTAATAACAATAATTAATTCTTACGTTTTCGTAGATTCCTCAATGAAGCTTGCAATTATATTTCTGTAAGTTAGTTGAGAGTCGTCTTTTATTACTTTCACTACACGCTGCAGTTGATTCATCAGGATACCTGTTTAAACAATATACAAAAATAGTATGTTTATTTAACTTTAATAGTTTATTGTCTCCTAAATCCATATATAGTAATGCTAAATTACTTAAGTCTGTCTGTCTGTTACCATTCGTGGCTAAACTTTAGATGAATTTTACGTAACAGATAAGTTGGACTTTGGAGCAGAACATAGGTTACTTTTATCTCGGAAAATGCCATGATTCCTGCAGAACAGAATTTAACGAAACGGACTCGCGGGTATCTTCTCAATTTCAATTAAATAAATCCTCTTTTGAATCTAAAATAGTTAAATCACTGTGCTGAACATATTCTCACCTCTTAATTTCTGGTTATTTTGCTTCAAACTCAAAATCTGTTTACGACATTTTGCAAAGCTGTCCAGCAGCGTATCATTCGCAGGCGAGCATTTATGAGAGCTGGGACAGTCACATTTCCCACACTTTGATTCGAAACAGCAGTTTATTACGTCCAAATCACCGGCTGATTTGGTTCTTCGTAACTTTATACTTGCTAATCTGCGAGGAGACATTTTTATCACTTAACTTTAGTCAGACTATCAAGCTACGCGAGTCAGGTGATATTTTGCAACTACCTTCTAACAATTATTTATTTTTTACAGACGAAAATACTTAGGGGACCCCACGAATAGTTTCCATTCTCGTGGGAATACAATCTAACATGTTACTCACTGATAATGTAGCTTTCCATTGATGAGAAATTCGGCCCAGTAGTTTCGAAGCCCATCAAACAAAAAATCAAATCTTTCCTCATCATATTTTTTCATATACTCGTAAGTAGGTACTATGATCACTGTGACAACATAAAATTCTCTGGCCGAGATCGTTGTGGGCTTTTCTGGGACCTAAGGGCGCTTAGAACCTTTGCTATATAACATTTGGATGAACTTTCGACTTGGCCAATTAATTTAGGGACCTTTAAATTATTCCGGATAGGTATTTTTAGAATAATTAGGTGTCCAAGTAGATATTGTTATCTTAATTATGTTGGTTGATAGGTGGGTTTGAAAAATAAACACAAATAACAAATCAAATAAATTTTATTCACATTTTTAACGTGATATTTTCATCATAAACAGTTTAGTCATAGGCATTTAGTTTACTTAATACTTTAAATGACAAACACGGGTAGATAAGGATTATAAATGGGGTTGCTTTTATTATCGTCTCGTTCGCATACTATAGTCAGTATACGGTGTATTAGTTATAAGGGGTCCCGCACACGGGCCACCGTTCACAACCACAAAACGCCGCTACCGGCATATTTCCTGTAGTTTTTATACATTTTATATGGACTCGCCCACACGGTTACAGCCGGTGGCCGCCACACGCTACAATTGTCGCTGCTCGCTTTTTGTGGCTCACACAGGCCACTTTTACGGACTCCGTGGCGCAGTGGTGTGCGCGATGGATTGACAAGACGGAGGTCCTGGGTTCGATCCCCAGCTGGGCCGATTGAGGTTTTCTTAATTGGTCCAGGTCTGGCTGGTGGGAGGCTTTGGCCGTGGCCAGCCTACCGACAAAGACGTACCGCCAAGCGATTTAGCGTCCGGTATGATGTCGTGTAGAAACCGAGAGGGGTGTGGATTCCTGTCGTGGAGTTTAATTAGTAATTATATATTTTTAAAATGGTACACATATTTGCTGCTTATTTTAATTTAGTAATAAGCTGTGACGTCACACGAGTCTCAGCTGAAAATCAGCGCCGTATATTATACTGGTACGTAGTGCACGGCATATGCTGAGCTGTACACCCTTTCTTTTTAAGGGTTACAGACAGACATGCTGTCATAAGGATAGGGTACTGACTGTCTGTAACTTTTAGATTCTACTTCTTCTTTCTTTCCTCCTCCTAACAAGTTAGCCCGCTTCCATCTTAAGTTACATCATCACTTACTATCAGGTGATATTGTAATCAATCTAACTTGTAAAGAATAAAAAAAAAAAAAACTTTACGCCGCCACACGCCACTCGGGCGATCCCACACCCCTCTCTCCATATCTCAGTAAACCTGTCAGAGTCGAAAAGTAGCAGCCACCGATCACAAGTGTCGACCACCGACCACAAGTAGCTGTCGCACTTCAGTTACTTTTGTGGCCCCTTCTTGCTTCTTGTGGCAGCGTTTGTGGCTGTCGCGTGTGGCCCGTGTGCGGCGACACTAATAGTCAGTATGTAGGTATGTACCGACAGCATCCGATCTATAATGTTTTTCAAATAGCATGGGTACGGTGACAGTTGCCTTATGACGTCCATAAAACGTACTATTAACGCGGCCAACTTTAAAGAGCGAAACGAATTGTAACCGGCACCATGCTATATGAAATAAACTGTAATTTAGTTTTTTGTTGCTTCATTTAAATCAATTATTTTTTTCAAGCGACCATTTCTAACCCCACCCTTACTTACATGTTCTATAACTTTTAACTAAATTGTATTACAATAATCCAACTAGCCATTTCTACAAATACTTAGTCCAATTTTTGTTCGCAGAAAACATAACAAATTATTTTATTATTCATAAAAACACTAAAGTCAACAATAAAAAAATCGAGCCTCAACACCTCATGGACTGAAGGTCTAATGAAATGAAAAAGTCCAAGGTTCAATTCTCATCCGTTGATGTACCTATTGTCGTAATGCTTTTTTTAATGTGCACTTCAAGCTGCTGTAAAATAACATACCATAACATAAAAAATAAACAATAACATTATGGTTTATGGCGATAAGAAACATGGCGGCGTTACATATATAGTTACTCACGAAATACTCGTTAAATCGTGATAATTAAAAAACGCATTCCACAATATCAATAGTCATCTAAAGTCTGACCGCTCAGAGATTGCGTTTCAAACATATTCAATTATAATTGCCTCGTTATTTTGTCTCATCACTACAAAGACAAACAGTTGGCATAACCTTGAAACAGCGCAGTTCAACAATGTATGCGAGTTTTAAGTTACATCTTCTTTAGTTATGGTAGTAAGACAAGAAACATACTATGAGTGCCTGCAAATTCGTCTGCGCGTTACAGCTCGTGCGGAATAACTTGACACCTGGCTCGAATAATGTTTGTTGCTTAAGGTAGCAGTCAAGTTAATCCACACGAATTATAGATTTGATTTTCTGATCACACCTACGAAATTGTAAATTATTTTACAATTCAAATATTTCTATGTTTGTAATGTATTGTTTTGTATAAAATAATATTTGAAAGAAAGAAAAAAAAAGAAAGAAAAAAAATTATTTGCGATTTACCTTGATCCAGGTGACACCACGGATATACATAGCCACAGTGACATTCTACCATATTATTAATTAAATTAAAAACAAAAATAAACAAACTTGAATTAATCATTTGATGTATTTATACTGGATATTATAGTGCACAAGTGTGAGAGCTAACATAGGTGAATTTATTATTCCCTCACTCTCATAGTCTGTTGGGATGGCAAACTGGCATGGGACAGGAATTCGTGACTTTATGTACGCCTTTTATAATTAGAATCTTTTAAAGGAGATGGTCCATTTCAGGTCCTGTCTTGTACCCCATATCTTTAAAATTTTAAAAATACAAGGATCTTATTAAAATTTATTAAAGTGAATAAATGTGACTAAATAAAAAGAAATAAATAAAATTAAAACCCAAGTTTTTGAGTTATATCAAGATGGCACCCTTAAAGCAACAGGGATGATGACAGTTTTTTAAATTGTATATAAATTAAGAGTATACTAATAGTAAAGCAATTTTGTAAAAGTAACACGGTATCTGCGATCATTACTTTCGGAGCTACAGGGATTTAAAGGGTCAGATTTGCGGCACTGCCGCGGATAAATTAGTTAACATAGACCTTATTTACCCGAATGTATCATAAAAATCAATATATTCAAACCTAGTCATCATGCCCACTATGACATGACAATTGACAGCAAACGTCAAATAGATGACTGCATTGAAAACGTCATCAATCCGCCATTATTAACCTTAATAGTGTTGCATTTCTTGGCAGATAATGAATATTATTTTGAAAGAATTAAAGTAAATTTATAGATTTGTATAATCAAAAATAGTTAAAAAAAATATTTTCTTTTATTTCCGCTAGGGTACAATGACTGGACCTGGGCTCCATACAATTTTGGATCATCTCCTTTTAGCTTAAAAGGCTTAAGCTAGAACAATGTTGTATGGACTAGTCAATATTACAAGTATATAAAACTACCTTGACATTCAGACAATCATTCCTATCCTTTTATTAGTGTTACAATTCAATGTATGCGTTATATACAAGTGCTAGGTATAATCTACATACTCAGTCGTTAAGTTTTATATATACAAATACATATTATAAAAAGGAAAGATTTGATTGTGTATTTGCATGCAATATGCTCTGAAACTACTGAATCAATTTGAAAAATTCTTTCACTGTTGGGAAGCTATATATATGCCCATATTCTTACGGGAACGGGAACCACGACTGCTATATGCTTTGTCTATAAAAATTCTATATTCTATATTTAATTTAAAACTAAAAGCACTATAAAAGGTTTCATTTAAGACTATTTTAACGATTACAGAAAATAATTTATAGCAATGTCAAATAAAATACTTTTTTTTTGATAAATCATTGAATCATTTCTTATATTGTAAGGACCAAAACATTAACAATACAATCAAACAGTTAGAATTCTAAAAAGCAGTACCATTTACTACTTATTACGTTTTTACCGAGTATTAAAGGTTTTTAATAATATAATACTTTAATCTACCTCATTTTCCTCTGACCCACTTTTCTTTGCTTCATGTATTTTCTAGTCATACAAACAGCAAATACATTGGCATAAGGATTCATGTATAAAGGTCAAAGCTCCTTGAACCCGCCCAAAGAGTCAGCACCAATTTGTTGCTCTGTATCTAAGGAATTTGAATTTCAAGGTGAATGATTTTCATCCTCCTAACAAGTTAGCCCGCTTCCATCTTCACTTACCATCAGGTGAGATTGAAGTCGATGGCTAACTTGTAAAGAATAAAAAAAAATGTCTAAAATTCAAGTGCGTAGTCAGAACATATGACATGACCAGACAACCAGTTTCAAATACAAGTTTTAGTTATTAACAACGCAATGCAACATAAATCAGATTTCCTCAAATTAAATATATCGTGCACTTATACTGTACAAGTTCTGGTTTTCAAGATTTCAGATATATTTTAAGAATTCTGCACAGGTTGGATATCAAGGTATGTTTTGACAATAACCACATAATTATACCCAACATTTGGATTTAAAACTAGTCAAATTAAGGTAAAGCTTTAGACATTTTTCTATTTCAGTATTCAAAAAAAACAATCATTACAATATTTAGTTTAAATTTATAAATGTCTAAATAAACACTGCTCAATCAGTGCATTAACACTTGGGTACATTAAATCCGCTATATCACTGCTATGAGTATGTAACAGTCAATATATATATCAGTGAACATCATTGCGGTTAGAATTAACGTAACTGCTAGGCTATATATCACTGAGAGTCACTCTAGCCCGAGTAAACATAACCGCTAGGATATACATCACTATGAACATCACTTGAGTCAGTGTGTATGTAACCACTAGGGTATATATTATCACTATGAACATCACTCAAGTCATTGTAAATGCAACCGCTAGGATATATATCACTATGAACATCACTTGAGTCAGTGTATATGTATCCACTAGGGTATAATATATCACTATGAATGTCCCTCAAGTCAGTGTAAATGATACCTCTAGGATATATCACTAAACATCACTGCGGTCAGTATAAACAACCGCTATATATCACCATGAATGTCACTAGAGTCAGTGAAAGCAACCGCTAGGGTATGTTTCACTATGAACATCGGTTGAGTCATTGTAAACACAACCACTTGGGTATATATTATCACTTTGAACATAACTCGAGTCATTGTAAACGCAACTGCTAGGGTATATATTATCACTGAACATCACTTGAGTCATTGTAAACACAATCACTAGGGCATATAGCACTATGAACATCACTTAAGTCAATGTAAACCGCTACGGTATATATCACTGTGAACATCACTTGAGTACATGTAACCGCTAGGGTATTATATCACTATGAACGTTACTTGAGTCAATGTAAGCCGCTATGGTTTAAATCACTATGAACGTCACTTGAGTCAATGTAACCGCTAGGGTATATATCACTATGAACGTCACTTGAGTATATGTAACCGCTAGGGTATAATATCACTATGAATGTCACTTGAGTCAATGTAAACTGCTAGGGTATATATCACTTGAGTCACTGTAACCGCTAGGGTATATATCACTATGAACGTCACTTGAGTCATTGTAACCACTAGGATATATATCACTTGAGTCACTGTCACCGCTAGGGTATATATCACGTGTGCGGGCAAGCGCAGCGGCACCGGCAGCAGCGCGGTCAGGCCGCCTGCTTGAGCAGCGCGTCGGTGGCCATCAGCAGCACGCGGAAGGAGCGGCTGAGCGCGTGTCCAACGTTGCTGCTGAGGAAGTTGTTGATCTGCTTCTGCAGCTCGCGCACCACGCCGGGCAGGTGCTCGCGCATCACCGGGTTGCTGGGGTCCAGGTTCATTATCGCGTCTTCTAGATACCTGTGTACAAGTGAATACTGTTAGGGCAATCTATTGTATACATAATATAAAACAATTCATGAGGCAGATTTTGGTATATAATTTGTCAGTTTTCGTTTTTGTTAATTAGTTGAAATATGACGATAATTGTTGAAAATGGACTTCAGAAATCAGAAGGACCAAATGTTCACTAGTATCAGTAAACTTGAGATTTTCTTAGTTTTGTCAAAATCTATATGGGATGGGAAGCTAGTTTATGACGAAGAAAGAGGTTAAGGGTGAGAAGGGTTAGCTTATTGCTTGAGGTCAAAATTTGTAAATTTGGTGAGTAGTAGTAATACTTAAAGGGTTAGCTTATTGCTTGAGGTCAAATATTTGTAAATTTGATGAGTAGTTGTAATACGTAAAGGGTTAGCTCATTGCTTGAGGTTAAATATTTGGAAATTTGATGAATAGTCGTAAGTTACGTCTAGTGTACCTGTGATTTTAGCCCCGTGATGTCGTTGGTGAATGGGAGAGGCTGAGAATCTGTAGTGTTGTAGTGTACTAGCTTCAGAGGCGAAAGAATGAATGAATACCGAACTTTCAAGCCCTTCAACGATTCAGCATATACAATGGTGTGTCGTACCTGTGCTTGAGGTGTGTGTCGTTGGCCATGTCGGCGCCGAGCTGCTGCACGAGCGACAGCAGCACGTGCTGCTTGAGGCAGCAGGGCGGGCCGAACACGCGCGTGGGGTCGGCAGCGCGGCACGCCGCCACCACCAGCGCCAGGTCGGAGGCGGACAGCGCCAGCTGGAACGCGGTGTTCACCTCGCCGCTCATCACCAGCGACTGGATCTGGTTCATCTGCATCTGCGAGTTGCGTCCAGTATGAGTGTGTGCGATAGGACCGTAACAGTAAGCCTAAGATATCTCTTAAAGACAAAATGGCATATTGTTTACCAATACAGCCGAAACTTTGTTCTTTCGTTGTAATAGGACGAAAGAGAGAGCTGTATTTTTGGTTTATGGCAGACGTCTACAGACCCACATCGGGCGCATTGCATCAAACAAATTTTAGTATTCTTTGTATAGAAAGTAATTCAAGTGCGTCCACTCATCCGAAATTTAAAATCACGATGCGTCCGATACGCACTCTGCGGATCAGTGGACCTGCGTATAGCCGCTATCCTGACCGGACCTACGTATAAATCGTGGGTCACATGTTACAGGAGACAAACAAACATACAAGCAATGATTATTATTAATCATTTCCCCACTTCGCCCCTGTTACCAAGTACTAGTAAAGCTTTCCTGACAGAGCCACCCCGGACCACTTCTACTGCAGAACATTAGTGTGTTTTGGCCTGTATACGAGCATACAATACAGGCCAAATCACAGTAAGGTTTCTGATGTAATTACAGTCACATTGATGAATACAAAATAGTACTTTATTGCATGCCTTGTGAAGTATAACTCTGTTTAACCAAAACCATCTGCTTTGTTCGTCAATTATATGGAATAAAAATTACCTGCGTATTGTTTCAGGGCCTTATGGGAAAGGTTTTTTTTTAAATTAACACACTAGTCAGACAACACTAGAAAAACAATAATTTATAATAAAAATGATTGAAAAATTACTGTCTTTAATCTCATTCTAAGGTGAATTATGGGAAATATTCATAAACTTTATGTCTATAGTAAAGTAACATTAGTAACTAAGCAATAACTATTTTGGCAATTCATTACATTAATAAAAGAATAAAGGCATGATAAATAGAGGGCTTTAAGAATTTAAAGCTATCAAACTAATTCATTAATTATTATAATTTATCTAACCTTTATTTAAAATTAATTTCATTACCCACTGAATTTTTAAAAGGTGAAACGACTTACAACTCATCAAATAGCTGTACAGTGTACATATATCAGGGTGTCCACTAGAAAGCACTGACAAAAATGTCTGACATTTCTAAAACAATTTCCAATTTCCCTGACAAATTCCGAAATGCTCACCCTATGGTTAGTCAAAAATCATCACTTTTAAATATAGCAATACTTCACAGGACAAGCAAGTATTGTGTCCACGATGAGACCACCTGAGGCGTAATGTTGATCTCATATGCCTGTACCTAGCCCCGGAGTCGAGTCCATCATATGGCAGAGAGAAAAACTTCCGAGTAGATTCCCGGACTTGTGACCGATAGTGTAGGGTTAAGGACGTCCTTGACAGGTAACTAACACTTCCTTTCTACGCTTGTGTTGTTCACCCCGCCTAGCCAAATTTGATAAGATCATACAAGAGCAGCTTTGAATACCCTTTCTAATATAGAACTAGATGCCGTTCTAGTGAATCAGATCAGACTTCTCCGTATATGGACACCCTGTATATGCTACTAAGAAAATACGAATGTGAGTGAGTGAGTGCAAATGAATATACTCTGAGCAGGAATGGCAAGGACTCCTGGACACAGTTTCTGGCGCTCCGGGGAGGTCTCTGAAAACGTTGGCGCAGTTAAAGCTTGCAATTAATACACTTTCTGTTTGCGTGGGCCTTTAGGTCTATGAATATCATCTAAGGTCATTTTCTAAATTGTCAGTGTAAGGTCTGCACCGAAACCGCGATACCGCATTGCCTCCAGCTACCATACCATCTATTGATATGATCTCAATATCGTACAAACATTATAGGTAACCTACATCACCGTGTCCTCGTAGTACAGGGGTGCAGGTTTACACAATCTCTATTCAACTATTAACAGGAATGGGTGTCCCCTCCCCTTGACATCATATATTGCAGATGTACCGCGAAGACAAGGAATCTATGATACTTATTGCTATGGTGGTCGCTTAGTCTCTTAAACACATATCAGTCCAATTTGTTGGATCGGAGATGAGTGATGTTTTGGTTAGCCAGCTGTGCTAAAAATACCTATATCATAAGTGTTAAATATAAAATGCAGTAAATTTACAAAATAAATAAATAATATTATGATAAATACCTGTCGGTCAGGTATGGAGGGCGTGAGGAGCGCGGGCGAGTGCGCTCGCGACTGCTGCACCACCGCGCGAGTCTGGTCGCGCCACCACGACACTTCCTTCTCTAGCACCCTGGACACGCAAACATGTCATGTAATACGAATATTGGCGCTCCAGCAGCTGACGGTGAAAGTAGACTGTTGACTCAGGAGTGCAATAGTAATCCACTGAAGATAGAGTCGTGATATCTCAGTGGATATGACCTCTGCCTCCGATTCTGGAGGGCGTAGGTTCGAATCCGGTCCGGTGTATGTACCTCCAACTTTTCAATTGTGTGCATTTTAAGAAATTAAATATCACGTGTCTTAAACGGTGAAAAAAACAATCGTGAGGAAACCTGCACACCAGAGAATTCGTGTGTGAAGTCTGCCAATCCGCATTGGGCCAGCGTGGTGGACTATTGGCCTAATCCCTGTCTTTCTGAGAGGAGACCCGAGTTCAGCAGTGAGCCGAATACGGGTTGATAATGATGAAGATAGAGCGAGTATAGCTTGGCAAGTTCGACGAGAAGATATGCGGGCGACGGGGGAAGGATTGCGTGGGTATGAAGTCGTGCGCGCGGAGCATCGCTACCCCCCTCCCGGCCCGCGCGGACCATCGAGAATGTTTTTTGTTGAGAGAGAGCGCACGTGTTCGCACCCGTGCACGACGTCCTTGAGCTGCGTGGCGAACAGCTGCGGCTGCAACGGGGCGGCGTGCGCCAGCGCCTCCGCATGCCGCTCCAGCGCGCTGCGCAGCGACGCCGCCGCCGCCGCGCCGCCGCGCTCGGCCGCCGCGCGCGCCGCCGCCTCGGTGTTCGCTGCGACTGTCACACAGTACACACAATAATTTATTTATTTATTTTATACACATATGTCATATATAAACATTACAGGCTTAACCTAATATGTTTATATAAACTATCTATAATTACTGCATTACTTGTACGTATCTGCTAAAAGTCCTGTGAAATTCAGCAGGCGAGGAGAAAAACAAATCTAAGCACGGATCCCACTCCAATACCCCGCTTAGCAAAGCCAACGCGCGAACAAGAGGTGACTCGCGAGTTTGCACCAACCTACATGCTGGAATAGTAAATAGCTTCATTTTGCGTGCCCTTTTTTGTATATTGGGTATGTGGAACGAAACATAATATATTGTAGGAAATAGACTGAGACGGATATGGCGTCAATCGATCTCGTGTTGGCTCGTGCCGACGCTAGGTGGCGCAACTTGTTTTTGTAAAGATTAGGGAGTCAGAGAGGGGTAACGATCGGGCGGAAACGACGGTTCGAGCCGTCCACATTTCTTGTGTAATTTTCTTTATGGGTTACTTGGGATAAGCGGGGAGACTGACGTGAGTGGAAAACGGGAGTGTTTGTTAACTATCAAAGGCGCTTTTAACCCTACAGATAATGTTCACAAGTGCGTGACTCCACATAAGTTCATTCTCTGCCATTCTAGGGTTTTATTTTGGTTACAGTTTGATTTGTTAATTAACCTTTGTTCGACATTGGTTTTCTTATTTTTATAATCAACTATTGAGTCTGCTAAAAATATAAATATTGCCAACATGTCGGAGCACCTTTAGGGCGGAGCGTCGACGCTACGTCGTTTTTCATATATTTTCAATCACATGCGATATTAACGCGCATACGAAATTTCAACGGACGACGGACAGTGCAACAGTCATTTGTCATGTGTGCACTGTTGGGACCGACTGGGTCGTACTCTTACGCTGCGACGTCGTGTGCGTCAACACAACGTAAGCACACAATGCACTGATGAGGCACTCAGTGTATTTTCTATTTTGTTTGTTGTTTGCACTTTGTGTACTCACACTCCTTGGTGCCGCTCTGGAAGGCGTGGTTGAGCTGGTGGAAGATCTGCGCGTGCGTCTTCTCCATGGCGGGCACCACGCTCTCGAACAGCGCCTGGCGGAACGACTCGCGCACCATCTCCGACAGTGACTTGGCGATGGCCGTGCTCAGCCGCTCCATTACCGTCTGCCGGACGAGATACGAGTCAGGCAAAGGATCACGGTGAATTTGCAGCGATCCTACTAAGAAGTCTATAGGCAAAACAATCGATAATCCGAGTGATTACGGAGTGATCTCAAGGAGACTGCCCACCACCTGTCTTCAGAGGATCCTCGCGTACTTCGACCACATTAATAATAATAATAATTTATTTATTCATCAGAAAGCAGGTTTACAAAGATTACTTAATTAATCCTGACCTAAAATAAGACCCTGATACTTTCTACCATAATAATTTGGTGTATGAAAAATTTAAATAGACTATGTATAATCCTAATTTAAAAGCAAAACAGATAAAAAAGAAAACATATGTAATAGCTTATACAATTTAACATTTTAAGATTCAATGATTATGACCAAATCTAATTAAAAACTACTGTGAAAATTATTGTCAAAATTATTAAACCATGTTAAATTTAGTGCAAAGTCAAGTAATTATTACCAATTAAATGTTAAAATGTCAATTAAAATTATGTCAAACACACATTGCCAGGATTCCTAGAGAAACTAGTAATCACTGGCAAAGTGGAAGGGAAGAGACCTCGAGCCCGATGCGTTAGTCAGACCGCGCCACAGTCGACACAAAGGCACACGAGCCACATGGCGCGACATCGTCAAAAAGCAAGCATATGTAAGGGGTCTCGACCCTCAGCAATGAGGAATACGGCGCAAGGAGATAAACCAAGTTAAGAAGACCTTGCTGTTGGCCAGCTTGTCGATGTTCTCGCGCAACAGGCGGTCGGTGGCGGACAGCTTGGCGGCCAGCTCGTGCTGCAGCGCGTGCGCCAGCGGCTCCAGCGCGCGCGCCGCGCCCTTGCCCGCCGCCGCCGCCGCCGCCGTGCTGGCCGCCTCGCCCAGCCGCGCGATGCGCTCCCATCTGCGGCACAACCGCACGACACACACTTTTACATTAATATTTTCTAGTAGTCTCAGACCAATTATAAAAGGACCTGTCATTTTCTGAGGAAAACGAGCTTAGATTTGGTATATATCTTATACTAAACTAGAAGTTTTTGCCCGTTTTTTACACAATTCAATTACACAAAAAGACATTTTTACAGAGCTCTTTAACCGACGAACACGATTACAACTATTTAACATCGATTCTATAGAGACAGTTTTTATAATCGCATTAGATCGTTGATCATATACTTTAACAGAAAAGTAACGTCTAGCGAGGCAGGTCCTATACAATAATTGGTCCAAGCTAGTAGTAGATATGTTACGTGCTAACAAAATCCGAATCCGCAAAAAGTAATCCGAATTTCTCTACTCCACTGAGCGCACAAATGCACAATTCTATGTTTACTTACATTATATATTTGTGTATAAATAGTTTTTACATTTCTTGAACATACAATTCGACACTGTAGGCAATATTTAGGTATAATTTGTTTACAATTCGAATCAATGAAATTAAGCCATTTATATAGTACCAATAGCCCGGCAGTACGTCTAATACATGAATGCATACAAATTTGGACCTTAACGTAGTAAGAATAAAGGGCACGTTACCCGGCGCTGAGCGCGCTGTCGACGGTGCTGGCGGTGCGCTGCAGCGACTCGTCCAGCAGCGCGCGCGGCGCCTGCAGCTCGGCGCGCACGGCCGCCAGCGAGTGCGCCTGCGCCGACAGCAGCTCTGCGGAGTAGCGCTACTTCAGACAACGCGTAATCCGCTTAAGCGTAATTAGCTTAAGCGTAATCTGCTTAAGCGAAATCCGTTTAAGCGTAAACCGCGCGGGTCAAATATACAAAATTCTAAATTTATTTTATTATTATTATTATTTATTCTAGAAAAAAAATAACTGCCCTTACACTCATACTTATATCGACTATTTAATTTGTCTGGAGTTTAGCCCGTAGGATTGGTCTGGCTGCTTACAAAAAGTATTAAAATAGTTCTCCAAACGTCATAAATAAAGATGAAGCAAGAAAAGCAGAATGTAAGTGAATTTATGATTATTTTTTACAAGCTTTAAAGCGTCTGGCAGAAATTACCGCCGACGGGAAGTGTCTGTCAGTGTTGATTGTTGATTATTAACAATATTCCATAAAACATATTTTAGCAGACTCAGAGTTGATTACAAGAATAAGAAAACTAATGTCGAACAAAGGTTATGATTCACAACATTTGTCAGGACAATTAAATGCCCTACAATGGCAGAGAATGACCTTGAGTGAAGTCACGCACTAGTGAACGTTGTGTAGGGTTAAAGGATCCTTTGACTGTTAACAAACACTCCCCTTTTCCACTCAAGTCACTCTCCCCGCCTATCCCAAGTAACCCATAAAGAATTACACAACAAGAGTTGTGGACGGCTCGAACGCCACGAGCGCACAGAAGCCGTCCGTACCGCAAGTCGTTGCAACGCGGCGATAACACTAAACTATATAAAAATCAGCACTTAGACTTAGAAAAGTAAGTAAGGATTTTACGTACCTTTCGCACCTGGTATCTGTAAACTGGCCTTCGATCCAAGCTTGCGAACATACGTTACGTTTGGAGTATACACATAACTACTATATCCCATCTTTTTCATTACTCAGAGAATAAGTAATGTCTGGGGGCCCTGGGATCTTACTATAGAAGCAATACATACCAGTTACAGTATCCAGCTTTTGTTCAAGCGACTCCAAGCGTCGCTTAGTGTCCTCGTCCACGACGTGCCGCTCGATCACGCTCGGCTCGCTCACGGGAGCGCTCGGCACGTGAGCGAGATGCGGCGCGCTGAGCGACTGAGCGCTCGACTTGTCGCTCGTCGCTTTGCGCGCGTTCGCTTCGTTGATCTGCGCCAGCGATATCTGGGGCCACGATGTGTCGCTGTCTGAAAGAAACATAGATACAAATAAATAATGTAAAGCCAAATACGCTTCGACGAACTCCTGTAACCCCAGACTAATTACACCCCTTTCGGTTTCTACACGGCATCGTACCGGAACGCTAAATCGCTTGGCGGTACGTCTTTGCCGGTAACTAGCCACGGCCGAAGTCTCCCACCAGCCAGACCTGGACAAAGGTGCACTCGCTCTAGAGTTCGCGCGTTAACTTGACGCAACAAGGCGTCCCTAGTATTTCGACTTGCACGCAATACGAATTGCACGCGAATCAAGCGCGTGTTGAGAGTTTGGCGTAGTGCACGCGATTTACGCGCGTATTTTAAATTCGCGCGATGCTTGTGGACGCGATATATTGATGTCTAGTACTTCGACAACGCGCGTATGAATTCTTACTTAGTACATCGGTAGTTAAATTACATGCATATTCCCTATTAGTATACTAACTAGCGTGAGTGAGTTTGGCGGGCGGCGGCGGTTTCTCCGGCGGGGCGAAGAAGTCGGCGCCGAACAACTGTCCCGCGGGCGCCAGGCTGTCTGCGGCCGGCGCAGCTTCCAGCGCGGCTTGCGGCTCTTGCGCGCCGTTCTGCTTCGTCAGCTCTTCCTCCTCTTCCTGATGTAGAGACAATTTGATTAGTTTCACCGCAGAATTAAAATGAACTACGGAGGGTGAGGACGAGGTACACATGCATAAAATATAGTCTGTTACTCGTAGATAATGTATAGCTTGGCAAATTCGTTTGTAGTATTCCCGATGGTACGCGGGGCGCGGGAGGAGTCCTTTCTTCCCGTCGCCCGCATATCATGGGAGTGTCATCAATAAAATTGCCAAGCTATAGCACCCTATTGATGGAAGAATTTTTAAAATCGGTCCAGTAGCTAGTCGGTCAATAGGTCCTGCTTGCTGATAATGCCGCATTTTATTTACTCTTAGAACTTTTCTATGTAAAAGAAGATGCCTACTATTAACTCTATACTTTAAGGACGTCTAAACTGTAAATGGCAGTGAAAAGATTACTGTAGAACATTCCATACTTTAGCTGTATCAGATTAGCTGTCACATACACGTGCATCAGAAGTGGGATGCATCTGCTATCAAAAACATGTAATAATAAAGAAAATGTAGAAACATTTTCTTTATGAAATATGTAGTGTGTATATTGAAATACGCATCATATCCTTGAATTTTTGAATTTTTACGAGACATTATGTCCTAATACACATCATAGACGTACTGGAGTGGATGTCTCACCAAGTCCGTGTAGAAGGGCTGGTCGTTGTGGCCCATGATCTCCTGCACCTCGCGACTCGGGCTGGAGCCGCCCGACGCTTTGTTCTCTACCAGCGGCGCCTCGTCAGATATCGCTGGACAAAACCACATGTATTTAACCTTGCTATACAGGATCTAAAAATATAATCAACATTTTGTATAATTAAAGTCAATTGCATCCAGTATTGTTAGAGATTCCAAAAATATTTTCTTATTTCATATTTTAGACTAGTGGACCCGGTCAAGCTTCGCTTTGACTTATGTGCACTTCTTCCCTATCCCTACTCTAACCCTACCCTACCCCTCCCTACCCTACTTTTTCTACTTGACATTTGTATGAGAAATAGAAAACGGTTGTTTTTATGGTTTTCCCGGCAATTATTCTAGTTTTTCTCACCTTTTAGACCTTCTCTATACCTCCACGAACATTTCTGACCAAGATGAGATAAATCCACTCAGCCGTTCTCGAGTTTTAGCGAGACTAATGAACAGCAATTAATTTTTATATATATAGATTAATTGTAATCAAAATAAACCGAAAATGAATTGTGAGTAACTACAAAATATATTTTAAATGAAAGAATAATTTGAAGCCAACATGCAGAAATATGTCAATTTGTTCTATTTAAAGTATTTCATAGTCAAAATTTTCGAACTACAAAGAATGAATAAATGTTGGTAGACATATCACTCAATGTTAAAACACACGGATTTTGAATTTGCTTTGACTTTCATGTTTTTTCTCTTGGCCGTACCTGGTGTAAGCAATTGCTTAAATAGCTTATAGGCTAATCTAGGACTGAACTTTTTCATACAATTGTGAATGGATGAGTTTGATGTATCGACTGTATATTTCGCCTACTTTAGAAGTCTACAATGAATGGACACTTACCTCCAGAGAGTGCGGACTTGTTGGAGATTTCCGGCGTGGCGGACAGAGGCGGGTCATCGTCGTCGCGTTTGCCCGGGGAACTGGGAAACAACGAGATTGTTTCATTTCTGTTCTAGTGAATCTAATGGACAATTCATTTTTTTTTCACGAAAACTTGATAAATCCCTGTAGCAAGGAAGCGACAGTCAGGAATTTATGAATCACTCGCTTTGAACATTGAACACAATTCAATGTTTGATTCTGGAATCTTTAGTATTCTATGTGAAAACTATCCGTATTTACTAGTGATGCGCCGACTAGTTGCCGACTAGTCGGTAAAGCCGATTAGTCGGCAAAAAGCGCCGACTAGTCGGCATATTATTTTGTATGTATTTCTCAATAATATTATGCATTGAGGAAGAAAAAAACATCTTTACTAAAGATGTTCTTTTTGTCATGATTAAATTTTAAAACAAGTCTTTAACTTCCATGAACAAGAATAGTATTATTTGTACAAAAAAAAATATTTATCATGTCACTTGCTTGGAAAAATTACTTTTACTCAGCTATATCAGCAAGCAATTAAGAAAAACACATCGACACACTCGCAATCTAATCGGCTAGTCGACTAATCGGCAAAAGTCATAGTCGGCGCATCTCTAGTATTTACAACAAATTACAATTTTATACCCTTGCACTACAAATTACAATTTTATACCCTTGCACAACAAATTATATTGTAACTGCATATCAAATAATTTAGAGGATAAAGACAATGCTAATACTAAATTACTATCGAAAAGTTCAAAGATCTTACATTACTTTTTAGTTTTTACAAGTTGAGGCACTTGTAAAAACTAAAAAGTAATGTAAGATCTTAGGATGGTATAATTTTTTTAACATGGTAAATGCATATTAAATGAGAATGAAACTCCAGTATCATATACTATAATTAGCTCAATATCAATGTAAAGCTTGTATACCTGAAAGCATCCGGAGTCATGAGGTTCAGCGGTGGAGGCAGCGACGTCGGAGACTCCGGTCGGGGCCCCATCAGACTACCGGGTTGTGTCTGCAAATTATGTGAAATATTTAAGGCAAGAAATTGGTTTTTTGTGTTACGAGTACACTTCTTTCATTGTGATTTTGTTATCTCCTCGCTGTCCCTCAAGGTCAGCTGGTTAAATTTGACGACATTAAATACGTAGTCCTGACCTGCGACCTCATGAGCAAGTTCTTGAGCTGCTGCGTCTGCTGCTGGATGATGGAGGAGGGCAGCGCGTCCCCGCACGCATCCTCCTCGCCGTCCTCCAGCGCCACCCGCTCTGGATCTGAATTAAATTAATATATAGCTTTTAACGTAAAACTTCTTTATGCATGCTTGACTTCAGGAGTTAAATTTATTATAAGAAGTTATGAAAAGCATAATAGCGTGCTGCCATCTACGTTCATAGTGACGCAGTGTTTGCTATTTAAAACTACCAGTAGATGGCGTTGTCAGAGAACTTTGAAACAATCCATTTTTCAACACTTCAAGAACCTGTTGGGATGCCTGAGATTCATAAATGGCGTTTTGTTTTTTGCTGTTTGAAGAATATTTCAGTTGTATGGTCTATACAGCAGACCAGCAGAGTCCTCGCCGATTCTACGTACCGTGCAGCTGCGCGCCGGGCGTGGTGGGCTCGTACTCCAGCTCAGCGTGCTGCAAGCTCTTGGGCTGGACGATGTACAGCTCGATGCGCACGCGCGACGCGCCGCGCACTCTGCCGTCACCGCCGTCATCCTGATGACAATCATGATCATCATTAGTAACCCATTTTCGGCTTACTGTAGAACACGGGTCTTCTCTCAGTATGAGAGCGGTTAGGCTAATAATCCACCACACTGGCCCAAAACGGTATGCCGGTTTCCTCACGGTGTTTTTCCTTCACCGTTTGTGACACGTGATATTTAAATTCTTAAAATGCACACAACTGAAAAGTTAGAGGAGCATGCACCGAACTGGATTCGTACCTACGCCCTCGGATTCTCTTACAATTTGTGTACATTAAAGACAAGATGCAATAGGCAAATGGGTCGATGACACATAAATTTCTAGAACACATCTAAAGCTAAATGTCAGTTATGACGATTAACATTTTATATAAACCAAGATTACTAGAAACTACCTCAAGGAAAATGGTTTAGGCATTTGTACATTTTTTATACTATAAAAAAAATGTCATTTAAATGAATTGTGTCGCTATTCAGTAAGATTAAGAAATAAACAAAGTAAAACCAACTGTGGTTTGTGTTGCATAATAGTTAGGTTTAATTTTGTACTTTTAATAAAAAAAAAATGAAACATGACAGACTCACATGGTGCAGGTCGTCGTAGTCGACCGGGGAGTCAGCCTCGCCGCCCGAGCCGTTCGTGTGGAAGGGGTCCGTGCAACTCGACTCGCACTTGGCTATTTTCTCTTCTGTTGACAGTATATAAATACGAGGGTATTATACCCTTTTTTGAAAAATATCTCAATTTTATTCCGATGGTAGTAAGCTACAACATAAATTATTATATTCTTATTCAATTGATAAATGTCATCAACATGCATTTTAGTCTTACATTTTCGCTCGAACAATGCTTAAACTATGTAGTATGTTGAACATAGACAAAGAAATTAATAGACACATAAAAAAGACCAGTATAAAGAATGGTGATTTTACGAGAGTTTCTGTTGAGTTTATTCATTGCTTCTTCTCTTCTGCCTTCCAAACTGTAAAACTCTATAAAAAGTCAAATTGGACATTTTAAAAATGCTTGTAAAGTAAGCCAATTTGAAATATATAAATTTTAATAATTTTAATTTTGACAAACTCAAAAGACCGCTATCCTAAATAAGCTAATCCTAGTCATAGGATTCCAATTTGACTTTCGACAGAAAGTTCAGAGTTAGGGTTTAAGCATAAGTCTCATCAGAACACCCAGCTGTGGCAGGAGTTCGCCAAGGCAGCTATAGCCCTTGTTATGCTCCATGTTCTCGGACGAGATTCCAATACTCTGCGAGACAACTCTGACGGTATATGCAGACGATACTGCGTACATAGCCACTTTGCTAAACCATGTACATGCCATTGAGCTCTAAACACATTCAATTCAATACAAGGAGACATCCAAGTCACTCACCAGCGTTAGCAATGGCGAAGCTCAACACAGGGAAGGGCAGCTGGAACTGCGAGATGCTCTTGCAGTACGCCGTCGTGTCGTCGCTGTCGCGCGCCATGCGCAGCACGTACAGGTTCCTGGGGCGGAAGGTAATGTTACACAATAGACCTTAGTGGTAGCTCCTTAAGGTTCACAATGGCAAATAAACAGTACGTACCTATTGTTATTGATTTCTTTGAATTGACTTTACGATAAAATGAACCTTACTGCTGTTTCTTAAAGTCTATAAATATTCTTAGAAAGTTTTTTGAGCTTAAGAGCTGACTAGTATTTAGAGTCGATCGGTATAGCCGTTTGAAAGCTATTAAAAAAAAACTAAATTTCTAACAAACGTTTTATGATATAAGAGTTTCGTGAAGCCATTTTTAATGCGGCCTATTTCGTTCAAACCGATTGAGCTGTCCTAGAAACACGAAAAAGATTACATACACAAACACACGAACAAATGCATGTACGCACGCATAAAAACGCACGCACGCACGCAGAGTAACGCACACGCCTCTTTATATTTCTCATTTGTAACTTTCATTGAATAAAAAAAAATAGTATTCACTTGGCGTTGTAGTCAGTCAGCAGCAGGAAGTTGGCGCTGACGTCCAGCACGGCGCTGATGCCCAGGCTCTCGCAGCCCGGCGGCGGGCTGAAGGTGATGCTCTGCAGGCACGCCCACGACTTGCACGACCAGATCTTGATGGACGTGTTGTTCTCTGCGCCCGTCACCGCGAACTTCCAGAACTGGACGTTGGAACTGAAGCATCCATAATTATTATCTACCTAGTACTAATACAGAGATTGCACCCACCCTATAAAACCAGAATTGTACCAAAGTGGTGCAGTTTAATACAATTTTGGTTGGCCTTAATGTGCTAGACGAGATTTGTGGACGTCATACTGCACAATTCCCACAACAGACTGGTTTTGAGAACTTTTCGAAATGAAATGAACTTAATTTGCCTTAACCAACACTAACACTTAATAAATATACAAGATGGACATACAAAATATAAAGTCACAGTGTATTGCCATATAAATGGCGTGCAAATTTTACAATTTATATAATTGTTTGAGTATATATTACTTACCCACAATCATACAATTGTTTTAATTAAGTAAAAGAAGAAATAACGATGATCTAAACCTAAGGTGAACAAGTCAACATCACATAATGTTAAACATTATGTGATGTTTAACATTATGTGACATTATTATTTCAGTAACATTATTTAGACATAGTTTTTATGATAGCTTATTCACAAGTTTTGTCTTTGTTATTTGACATAAAGTAAGAAAGTGACAAAGCTTATGTCTGTTTGACCTTAAGTTTTAGACAAATTACCTTCTATAGGAACTACCTCGCTAGAGGTTACCCATCTGTCAAAACTATATGGTTATGATGAGTGTGATACAAGTCCAATAGAAGGTAATTGGTCAGAGCTGTACGTCACTTACAGGTTCTGAGAGACTTACTCAGTGAGGTAGTCCTTGTGGTCGTCGAGGAAGAACAGGCTGTTGAGCGGCTTGCCGCCGTGCGGCTGCCAGCGGTGCAGGCAGCGCGGGCTGCTCTCGTGGTCCATGTACACCTGCACGTGCCACAACCATGTTACTATTCTTATACTGGCTATACTATACAGTCTACACTATACAGTTAATGAATAGCAAAGCCCTTACAAAACGTTTCACAGAATGGAGGCTACAAACTAGATTGTGAATAAACTGAGCACAGTGTCAAAGGTTTATCCAGTCTGCAAAGCATATTAAAAACTAATAACACAAACGATGTTATGTAACGTAAAAATACATAACTATTTGGGACCTATAGAAAATCAGAAGACAGATATGGAGCTGGGCATGCACATATTGAGGTTATCATAATCCTAGAGAAGGTAAAAGGTAGGTATAAAAAAAGGTAGGCTGCAGAAGAGATTGGATGATGATACTAGAGAAGTAGCTGAAGTGATATGGAACAGAGGAGCTTATGATAGTTCAAAATGGAAACTATTGCCGATTGCCAAAATAATCTACAGAAAATAAGCAAGTTGCAAATACCAAAATATGTTTTTTTTTAAGTTTTATGTGTTTTAAATGCTATTAGCATAAGTTTATCCGAATAAAGGCAATTACCTGAGCGAACATGACGTATCCGTCCGCGGAGGCGGTGGCGAGCGCCGTGCCGTCGGGCGAGAAGGCGGCCGCGGTGACGGCGGCCGAGTGCGTGCCCGCGCACAGCCCCGCGCCCGCTCGCTGCGCGTCGCTCGCCGCCACCCAGCCCGCGCCCGCTACCCCGCCCGCTGCCGCGCTCGCCCCCGCGTCCGCGCCCGCCCTCGCTGCCGCGACTGAGCACGTTGCCTGTAGCGCGCGCACGTTCCACATACGTGCTGGAACACAACACACCGCTTATTGTAAAAAAAACACAATGAGACTATTTTCTGCTTTACTGATGGTAGAAATGTGGATTATAACAAAGTCGTTTGGTTTAATCCCCACCTGTTGGGACTAGTATTATACCAGTCCTAAAGACTAATTAGACAAGAAGGGGAATTACAAACATTGGAATATTACTTTTTGCGCATGCTTGACTTGGTAGTAAGTTGATGAATGCATTACTAAAAGTGTGGGGCGAGGCTTTTAAGATGCGTGCTACCTTACAGCCACAGTGTTTGTTATTTTAAACCACCAGTAGATGGCGTTCTTAGAGAACTTTGAAACAATCCCTTTTTGTACACTTCAAGAACCTGTTGCGGTGCAGTTATGCTTGACGCTCATAGATGGCGCTTTGTTTTTATTTTGGAAAAAAGTTTTACTTCGGTTGGTTGGTCTCAGAGACACTAGTTTTTTTTTAAAACACAAGAATGTATGAACACTTACCCTCGTTGGCGTGCGTGGTGAGCAGCAGGCGCGCCACGTCAACGTCATCGTCGTCGGTGGAGTCCTCCTCGTCGGGGATGTAGGGGCACCACACGACGCGGTGCGTGTTGCCGCCCGCGCCCGTGTCCTCGCGCACCTCTGCCAGCGCCGTCACCCTGTAAATCATATGTATTGTGACGGCCTCCGTGGCGCAGTGGTATGCGCGGTAGATTTACATGACGGAAGTCCTGGCTTCGATCCCTTCTTAATTGGTCCAGGTCTGGATGGTAGGAGGCTTCGGTCGTGACGAGTTACCACGCTACCGACAAAGACGTACCGCCAAGCGATTTAGCGTTCCGGTAGGATGTCGTGTAGAAACCGAAAGGGATGTGGATTTTCATTCTCCTCCTAACAAGTTTGCCTGCTTCCATCTCAAACTGCATCATCACTTACTATCAGTTGGGATTGGAGTCAAGTGCTTACTTGTAAAGAATAAAAAAAGGTAGTTCTATGATGCGCGCCCTTAGACGAATTATATGCTGACTTGCCTCGCTCATAACAATATGATATATATGCTGACCCCTCTGTCAAAGATCAAGAATCAACACACTAATAGTGTAAACTAAGCATACTAATCTGGATGTCTGTAAATTGTTTAATTTATCTGACAACATAGGAATTCAAGCAAAGTTTATAATTACAGGCAGGTTAATAAACTTACGAAAAACCTTCTTTTTTGAGTTCAATTTCATATATGTAAATATTTCCCATCTCATCAATGCAGGCTAGTATCACTTGGTCTTGAATATGCGCAAATGCAAGGTCTTGCACCTAAAAATTAAAACATAAGTTATTAAAAATAAATATTATAAACTAATCAATAAAGATAAAATTTGTAGTATTATAGGGGGTAATCTCTGGACCTACTAAACCAATTTTAAAAATTCTTTTACCACTTTATTTTGTGGGTGTCAATATGGGCTATATATTAGCCCTGTATTATTATTACAGGAACAAGAACTATGGTGGGAATGAGCTTGCCTAGAAGATGTTTGTTCACTCTTGACTTGAAGATACAATAAGATAGGTGGACAGGAAAACGGGTGCTGGAAAAGCTTTCTGCAGTGTGTATAAGCATAGAACTAAACCGTTTAGTATGTGCCTGAGGAATATCAATAAAGTAGCGGTGCAGATCTCTGCTATGACTAGCAGTCCTGTAGTAGGACTCCCCAATGGACTGTATGGGTTACTTGGGATAGGTGGGGAGAGTGACTTGAGTGGAAAAGAAGAGTGTTTGTCAACTGTCAAAGGGCCCCTTAAGCCTACACACAACATTCACAAGTGTGTGACTCCACTCAAGGTCATTCTCCGCCATTCTAGAGTCTTATTTTGGTTACAGTTTGATTTGTTAATTAAGTTTTTTTTTTTTTTTTTTTTTTTTAATTCATTACTATTGTGCAATCAGCTGCAACAGCTTTAAGCAAATTGCTTGTGGGTACTACATGGCATGTGTAGCTGACCTTCCATTGAAGGCCATGCTAATTTATTTTATTTGTTAATTTTTTGTATTGCATTTGTACATTTGTACATTCTTATTATTTTGATTTTTTTTTTTTTTTTTACAGGAGATCCCATATGTAGGCGCGCTTTAGCCTTCTAACATCTATTGGATGACCGAGGGCAGTTGCAAGTTTATTTTCATGGGTGTTTATGCGATTTTTATAGCACATTGATCTGAGTTCAACCTCTTCTTTTACTGTTTTTATGTCAAGATACTCATGTAGTTCCGATATCTTAGTGAACCATGGAGCATTTGTGATGGTTTTTAAAACTTTATTCTGAAATCTTTGTAGTATTTCCAAGTTTGAGTTTTTGGCTGTGCCCCACAGTTCAATGCCGTAGGTCCACACTGGTTTTATTACTGTTTTATAAATGAGCAATTTATTACTGAGTGAGACATGCGAATGCCTTCCCATAAGCCAGTTAAGTTTTCTGAAGGTTTGATTTAGTTCATCGCGTTTTTTTACTATATGTGTTCTCCATGTTTGTTTTTTGTCTAGGTGTATCCCAAGATATTTTGCGGTGTCACTATGGGGGATAGTATCAAGTCCCAGTTTGACAGGAGTACATTCGTCCATGTAATTGTTAATTAAGTTGTCCTGATAAATATTGTGAATTACAAAAATAAGGTTTACTTATTTTTATAATTTACTACTAGTTAATAATAATTTATTATGAAATACATTCATGAACTGTCAGAGAGTGTAATGGAACCTTCACTATCCACCCCTCAGTCCCCCTCTCAACGCGAGCGGCCGCGCGCGCCGCCGCGTCGCATTTTGGATTGTACCGCATTGCAAAAACCAGTTTATGACTAAAGGACCTGTACACTTTCAAAACTAGCTGGGCATGCTCCAACATTGCATCACGTGAGTTTTAGTCGTGTTCCATCACAAATTTATAATGTACGCTGTTTATGTACTTACTGGTGTTTTAAAGCCCTTGATAAGAGCTCTCTGTCCTGTCTGTCCTGTTGGACAAGGGATCTGCACTATCTTCACTATACCCATTGGCTTTGATTGCCCCGATTGTCCTGTTTGCCCTGAGTTTCAAATAGGAATAGATATTTTTATTAACAAAATATTAAGTTAAAAAATACTAATAAGTGAAGGTTTGGGCTAAAGACTAGTATTTTCTGTAAAACTCTTCCTGAGTTGGTTGGGTTAAATGTGTAGTCTTTTTTTCAATGAGTAGTTAGCCCATGGCTACATCAATTTGACACTTACTTGACACCTGATTAAGTGACAATGCATGATGGTATGATGAAGGGTTCTGTACAACCTTTAGGTGGTTCAATTGGCACCCTGTTGGTCTATTGTTGTACCCACTCCTAATAGCCTTTCCCGAATAGTTGGAGGGGAATGAGAATATTAGTCATGTTAAAAAAAAGATATGGCAAATAATCTTCTTGAAAAAAAATACCTATAACACTATAAGCAAGATAGTTTCCACTGATATGAACAGCCACCAACTGTCCAGAATATAGTTTGGCCTGCCAGTTGAAGTTCACCAGACTATTCAGTCTTATCTTGGAGCTTCCGTGGCTGTGTGTGCCACGGCTAGTAGTAACCAGCACATCGGAAGAATAAAGCTCCGAACTGCATACATTATCTTCTTCAGAGAATGATCTGAAATAGAAAATATTTATTCATGTGAAAATTATTTAAATACACACAAATAACATAGCATTTGCAGTTTATAACTATGCCTGTGACTCTGTTCATGTGAAATACAAAACCTGCAGGAACCATGGATTTTTTTTGGGATAAAAAGAAGCATATTATTAGATTTTAATAAGTAGTTTTTATGAAGGGAGATATACAACTCTATGATAAAACAATAAATGCACATTTTTCATGGAAGATTTCAGTATAAATAACTTAGTAAATATGATACATGTATCTTATTTACTACACCTCATGATTAGACCTAGACTTAAAATATAGTCAAATTCACCTTATTACCTATTTATATAATATATTTAACCCACCACTCGTCATTCAAGCAATGTAGTGGGTCCAAGCTCCATATTATCACCCTCTATAAAAAAAGAGATCTAGCCCTGTAGTGGGCTCTAACTAATCAACACTTGCTCTAAAGATATGGAGCTTAGACCCACTACATTGGTCCAATGAGGAGTGGTGCGTTTAAGGTAACAAGGTGACATGATTAATTATAATTTTTTAAACATGTCAATAATTGAGATAAAAACTTTCATCATCATGAGGATTATTTCCCACATATCATACTTTCCGCGACTGTAATCTCAATCCAACTGCTGAAGTATTTGGCTAGCAGTGATATTTGTTTGCATCTCATCATAAATATCTTGGCTGAAAGTAGCTTTTATAGATGGCTGAAAACCTGAAGCGTTACTTGAATATAGTAAAATAAAACATTGTAGTCTTTTTAGGAAGGTTAGCAAGTTCTATAAAAACAAGTAGGTAGTGTCATAATCATAATACTTGTACGCCAATGTTTAGACTATTTGAAGGTTATGTTTAGTTAATACAACCATTAGTACAGCCTTCAATCTTTATAATTATTATACCTACAGCTTTTTATTACAGCTATCTGAGACTTTAAACGCTAATAGTAACTTTTTTTAAAAAGTAAAAGTTTCTCACATTGTTTGAGTTGTATCCGATAGTTTCGGAAGCATTGCAGTTGGTTGCATTTTTGGGCTAGTTATTTATTTCACACATTAATCATGAAAATACACTATTACACTAGTTGCAATGTGAATTATTCGCTAATAAACTGAAAAATTTGCCGAACTCGACAAAAAAGCCGACTGACAACTTGACAAGTGACCATAGAGTACCACAGAGTACAGACCACAAATGAAGATAGAGTACTAGTTTAGTTTATTACAAATGACCAAAGACAAAGAGCAAAGAGTCATAGAACAAAAGAGTCAAAACTCAGAATTCATATTTTGCTTTCACACCTTTATTTATGTATCTAAGATATTTTGTACCAAAGACCAATCCTTTGACACGACCAATCAATCAACCACCAAGTAATAGGTAAAGAACTAATAGTAAGAGGAAACGAAATAAGGTCACGTGATCTGAAGCAAAATATTTCTTAAAAATGGCGCGGTAATGTTCGGAAAAGTATTAAAGATTTCTCCCGAATATATATTATTCTCTGTCTATGATTTTTGTGGTCCGTATCTAAGAGTATCTATGGTGCCGTGTTAATATATAATCTGCGGTGCCATGTATCAAACGATGATCTCTTCGGTTTTTCGTCTGTGACACAGTTTGACAGCTGACAAGGCAAGGGGAGTGAATTGATTTTTTCGAAAATGGTGAGATCTCTAATGTTTTAAAATTATATTAATTTATATTTGTTATTCATAACAATGCGTGTTATATTTACAGTCGTTGGCAGACAAGATAACGATGTTAATGGCGCGGCCAGGGGGCGAGAATGCCCAGAAAGATGACATCCCCTGGTGGATGCGCTACGCTGGTCGAGGGCTGGGAACAGTTGGCAGTTTCAGTAAGTATTTTATTGTTTATTGAACGCCCTCCGTACGATGTTAATGACCTAGAATTGTAATAAAAACATCGCAATAAGAAAGGGGCAATAATTATCATGAGCTTTATCTTATCAGCTCCGCTGGTATCCAAACAATGTTGAGGAGAAAACAAAAGCTTTTTTTTTCAATATTTATTTGTTGTCGTATTTAATAACTTATTACATAATTAGCGATTAATTGCTGAAGTCTTCATAATTTTTTTTACATAATAAATTTCAATATTGAAAGTAAAGAAAAAGTCAAAGAATTAAATATAATATATTACATACTTTTATTGTTAAAATTTAACTGTTTTACACACCAAGTAAGCATCACACAAAAAAAACCAACTGAAATTTTTAACCACTCCAATTTACTACAATTCTGCCTTATGCACCATCATCCATACTTCCATGCCCAATACTAATATTATAAATGTGAAAGTAGGTCTGGCTGTATGACCATTACTTTATCATGGCCAAATCGCTGAAACTAATTTAGCTTTAAAGGGAATACCCTGGCCTACACTAATCACCCGCCAATTTACTTATACCTAAAAAAAAATTGATAGTTCTTCTTTAATAATGAAATCATTATTTTATCAAAAAAAGTTTGCTATAATATTTTACAACATTTTTAATTTGTCCCCAACGGACAAGCAAAGATTGTTGACCATACAGCTTGAGCTTTACATTTTTGAAGACTTATGATAAAAATAATACAGCTTCAAATGTTATTTCTCCACTTTTGTTCACTGGTGAACTTTTTGAGCAAGAAGAGTAATGAAAAAAAATGTTGTTTTCTTCAAGAAACATACTTTTATTAAGCCTATTTTTAAACCAGATCCATAATATCATCTCCATATACTTTAATTCAGGGTTATACCTAGGTTCCCGAGGCTGACATGCCAATGGGCATAGACCCTTTGGTATATAGACTAATTCAAGCAGAATATAGGCTACTTCATATCTCAGAAAAATCCAAGATTCTGGTGGGATTTGTAACAAACAGAAAAGAGAGTCAGGTGTCTGCTAGTTTACTGGTAACATCGCAATGTGCATTTTATCAAATACTAGCAGATGCCCGTGTCTTCATCTGTGTGGAATTAAGTTTTTCGCAAATCCAGCCCCAGGAACCATAGATATTTCCGGGATGAAAGCCTATTAAGCCAAATTGCTTTAGTAGCTGCAGCGTAAAAGAGGGACAAACAAACACACATACTTTCGCCGTTATAATATTAATGTGACAAATAAATATTTAGCGTTAAATTTAAAATTCTCTCTTGTCTCTTCTTTGGTAAAGTAATAACATCATTCAGTGTACCGTTGGGTATAATGCTTTAGTTATGTATTTTAGTACCCAAATTGTCTTCAATGAGCACCAATAATGTCTACTCCCACTAACAAATTATTCATTTGAATACCTGTGTGCTATACTACTTCATAGATAAATGCACTATTCTAGCCTAGGAATTATTACAACTCTTTATTGGAGAAGAAATTTAACTAATTTAATATATTTTTTTAAACCTTATGCAAGCTACGAGAGGTTAAAGTAACATTCCAAGTAAAAATATAAAGAAATTGTAACAATTGCGGAAGTTATCTATATTTATTTAATGTATTAATGATGTCAAAGATAAAAATGTCTGAAAAATCTTATCTTGTAGTGTAAAACATGAGTGTTAATGAGGAGTTTTGATGATTTTATTGTATACTAACTGGTGCTTGCAACTTTGTCTGTGTGGAATACATAACTAACATGAGTGTTGTATGTATAGTTGTGATATTTATGTAAACTGAGTTTGTTTGTTAACATTGGAGCATAAATATCACGTTTAAATCTTAATCCATGTTTATGAATATGGGAATAGAATGTTAACTTATTAATGTTAATTGCTTTTGATTCCCTCCTCGAACCTTACAAATACAAGTGTAGACACAAACTAATTGATTTGCTTCTCTCAACTTGTTGTGGTTGTCAATGTTAGATTCGAAACAACCGGAGGTTCAAATACGTAGCGCCTTTCTACACTACTCGACTCCTTTTTTACGAAAATTAACTTTTTTTTATTCTTTACAAGTTAGCCCTTGACTACAATCCCACCTGGTGGTAAGTGATGATGCAGTCTAAGATGAAAGCAGCCTAACTTGTTGGAGAAAGATGAAAACCACATCCCTGTCGGTTTCTACACGACATCGTACCGGAATGTTAATTCGTTTGGCGGTGGTAACTAGTCACGGCCGAAGCCTCCCACTAGCCAGACCTGGACCAAATAAAAAAACCTCAATCAGCCCAGCCGGGGACCAAACTGAGCTAAGCAGCCTGTGTTAGGATCAACAATTTTAATGAAAAACCAGACTGCTCACTTACCTTGCCGCGCTCGCGCGATATATTAGCTGTATTTGACCTATTATGTAATAGTAAAGCGCGCTACCTTACGCCTTTATGTACGCTACAATGTGATCATCTCTCGAGGAAGTTCCTTGCGGTACAGTGTAGACTTTCTCTACTCTTTCTCTCTCTAGGTTCTTCCAACTCCTTCCAGGGTTGACACCTTGCGCTACAGCGTATTACAGGCTTAACAATTTATTATTTTACATCTCCAGTCGCCATTATCCTCGGTCTGCTGAACTGCACGGGCATCATATTCCTGAACGTGAGCTGCCTCATCGCCGGCATCTGGCAGATGCTGGCCGGCTTCCTGGTAATCGTCTGCGAGGCGCCTTGCTGCTGCTTCTTCATTGACTACGTGCAAGTGCTCTCGGACAAGGTGGAGTCGCGCCCTTATTGGAACAAGGCGGCGCTTTATATGGGGTAACGATTTCTTTTTTACCTTCTTCTATTTCTTTTGATATTCTAACTATAAGTATGACTAAAGAAGAGTCATGTTTATCGATCATATCATAAATTTCAGCCTACTTTAATCGATGATTCAATATTGTTACCATTATTAGTCTTCCACCTTATAGCAGAGAGAATATGAAGTCCTTGCCCACTTAAAAGGAGCGGAGATTTTGTGCAATCCTATTGGTTAATATTTCTTCGTTTCTCGGCTCCGCTGCTTCGCTCCGCTTCGGTGGACTGGCAGCTTTAACATGCTGGCACGGCATGGGTATATAACACAACCAACTTTCCAACTATAGAATTTTTTTACTGACTTTACTTTAGTACTTCTACCCAGAACAAATAGGCTACCCACTATACATACAATAATGATGATGGGTAAATGAATTACTCCACAGATTAGCGCTGCCACCCTTTTTCCTGTGTTTCTTCGCACTGAGCACTTGGTTCGGCAGCGGGCTGATTTTCGCTACGGGCATCATCTACGGCATGATGGCGCTAGGAAAGAAGTATGTCTAGCATTAGAAGCTAACTTAACCGAGTCGAGTCCTCAACCGCGTATGCCTGGAATGCGCGGCCGAGGACCAGCTATAGTCAATCTATTCAAGAACTCTGTTTTACTTTGCGTATAGAGGTAAAGTATACAGCGAAGCGTTTGACTGGCGCGCCGGAGTGTATTTTTTTTCACGTTGAACTGGCTTTACGGCTCGTGAGTTCTAGCCTTTTTGAGACTAAACAGGTTGCAAGTGTAAAATTGACATGTGTGTACATGATAACGTTCCTTAAGTTTACACACACAAAACATATGACAACATCAAACGAAACAGACTTCCTGGCATAGATTGACTATGTGGTTTGCCTACTATCTTGAATATTTTAATATGGGAGTTTTATGTTTGTACTAACTGTTGTGTTTTTGTATTAACAACTAATGTTGTTGTGTTTTTGTGTTTATACATTTTCAACGGACTTACAAGAAATGTAGATGTACCATACTGTACTTGACAGGGTATCTTGTACTTGACACTGATTTCTCCGAAACTACTGGATCAATTTGCAAAAAATTTGGTCCTGTTGAAGACTTCCATACTGAGTACACACTATATTTTATGGACTTTCTGATACTAACCGGTTGTCAAAACCACCATACTCGTATTTTTATGCCATTGTAACATCAAAGTAAGTGTATTTACGCGAAATTATAATGCCATGACATTGCATTGAAATAAAAAAAAAACTAAATTTTATAACTTAAATATAAATAATGCTAAGGATATTGTAATAATAGCAATTATTGCAATGAAGTGGAGTTGATATTTTTATTATTCATATTATTGTAGATATTATGTCCATTAATAATAATAATTAACTTTAGGGGTTTTTTACTAATACATGAGGTGGCGGGCACTGTCTAACACTATTTTGTATTGTTTTTCCATTCACAATACAAGGGGAAAAGTATTATTGTCTCTCATGAGTCCTTATTCTTATATATATCTTTTGTATTCTATATGTTTGTGGTATTCTGTGTGGAGTACCTGTTGGATAAATAACACAATATTTATTTATAGTGTTTCAACTTTTTATACCTCTCGTCTAACAGGTCCCATGGATATTTATAATAACTAACGTCTCACTGCGAATTTACTAAATATAAAAGTAATTAAAAATTTACCCAATCAACAAGGCCTAAGTAGGATGCGTTTACGACATATCGTTCGACGTAGCGGCACAATCAAAAATATCGCTTTCTTTCTTTCGTCCCATAGTAACGAAAGAGAGAGCAATATTTTAGATTTCACCGCTATTGGTCCATAGTGTCTTCATGTCGTCACTAGATATCTCGTGGCGCACATCCTAGGCCTACAGATGATCCTCAAATGAAAAGCTTTAAAGAAAAGTCCCCCTTGTAATGTGTGGTGTGTACTAATCGAGTTTGAGCTACAATCCGGCTGTTGAAAGAATGCGTTTCTGACGTCTATCTGTCAATTAGTCAATTGGCATAACCTTGTAACGACGTACTATGGATTTTAAAACATATGGTTTATTATTTAAAACCAGCTAAGGTTTTTCGGATAATTTTATTCTGTCTGTCCAATTTCATATAAATAAAGCCTACAGATGTTGTCCATTACAAAATGTGAGTATCCAAAAAAAATCACTACTTTTTAATCTCAGTAAGTAGTTGAAATTCTATTTTTAAATAGAATTCATTACCTTCACAGGACACACTTTCATACAATGTTGCCCTCTAACATTTCAAAAAGATGAAATTTCCAACAATTTTTCATTAGTCCTAAATTAGTGTAAAGCTTATAAACGGAAGTCACTTTTAATGCCGTACCTATTTACTGTTTAATCTCAGTTGTTGAAATTCTTTCATTACCTTTACAGGACAAACACTTTTATACAATGTTACCCTCTAACATTTCAGAAATATACTATGCACAAAAATTAAGGGAGCAGAAAAAAAATCCAAATTTTTGGGGGATTTTCAACAGGCTGTAACTTATACAAAAATGGTCGTATAGCAAAAAAATAAAAAGCAAATTGTAGCTCTAAGTGTTTAGTTTTTGGATCTGAGTTTGAAAATTTTTTTTTGAAAATATTTTTCGAGTAATCATAAGAAAACCACCGAAAAAGAAATTTTCGAAATTTTTTTGGGTTTTTTTTTTAATCTACGGACGTGGAAAAAATTTTTTCGACTCAACCTCCATATGGACCGGATAGCTTGTTTATTCAGATTTAATTTCGTTTTTTTTAAATCTCGATACGAGCATTTCTCGCTGAGATATCGATGTTTGAATGGAAAAAGATCATTTTGTCTTTGATTACGAAAACTAAGAATTTCGCTCTGAAAATGTCATAATTTTTGTCAAAAATGAAAAAATTTTTCTTTTTAATTTTTCTCTCAATTCTGTATTAGTGACTTGAAAAATTAAAGAAAAAAAAAAATTATGACATTTTCAGAGCGAAATTCTTGCTCCTTTAATTTTTTAAAAAATTCGATCAAGTGGGAAAAAAAACGGTTAGCTGGATTGAATTGAAACTTTGTAGGGTTTTTGTGGGTATATTGAACAGTAAAAGGCACACTTAACGTCAGTGGTTTCCGCAATGTTTTTGATTGGGCGCTTGATTTTCCAAAAAACGACAAAAAGCCCTTTTTTGGATGCTTTTTCAAATTCATGTAATGATTGAAAAAAAATTTTATTTTCAAAATTCAATTGCTAATCCTTGTAGAGAATTTATTCAAGTTTTTAAAACCAACCTCAAAATTTCTGTGCGATCATTGGTTGCTGAGATATTGGTAATCAAAGACAAAATGATCTTTTTCCATTCAAACATCGATATCTCAGCGAGAAATGCTCGTATCGAGATTTAAAAAAAAACGAAATTAAATCTGAATAAACAAGCTATCCGGTCCATATAGAGGTTAAGTCGAAAAAATTTTTTCCACGTCCGTAAATTAAAAAAAAAACCCAAAAAAATTTCGAAAATTTTTTTTTCGGTGGTTTTCTTATGATTACTCGAAAAATATTTTCAAAAAAAAATTTTCAAACTCAGATCCAAAAACTAAACACTTAGAGCTACAATTTGCTTTTTATTTTTTTGCTGTACGACCATTTTTGTACAAGTTACAGCCTGTTGAAAATCCCCCAAAAATTTGGATTTTTTTTCTGCTCCCTTAATTTTTGTGCATAGTATATGATTAGTGTAAAGTTTATAAACTGAAGTCACTTGTCGAATTTTAATGCAGCATTAATGTTTTGGACTGGGCATTGATGTCAGTCATTCGGTGATCATTAAAATATAGCTCAATATTTAAAAGGCCAAAATCCATTTTTTTTATACAAAACAAATCAACGTCCCTTCAAAGTTACCTCGTTTACTCAGACCAATTATTGTATAGGACCTGCCACGCTAGACGTTACTTTTCTGTCAAAGTATATGATCAACGATCTAATGCGATTATAAAAACTGTCTCTATAGAATCGATGTTAAATAGTTGTAATCGTGTTCGTCGGTTAAAGAGCTCCGTAAAAAAACCTTTTTGTGTAATTGAATTGCGTAAAAAACGGGCAAAAACTTCTAGTTTAGTATAAGATATATACCAAATCTAAGCTCATTTTCTTCAGAAAATAACAGACAATTTTGTTCGTGACTATGAGTGCGATACAGGTCCTTCTATAATTGGTCTGAGCTCGTTTATTAAGACATGTCAGAAACGCATTAGTTGAACGTGCGGAGTTTAACCCTGCTTGCGGGCCAGGGGCTCTCGGGACGACATGGCGGCGATGGCGGCCGGCGGCACCACGCCGCCCGGCGCGCCCGCGCCGCCCACGCAGGACCACAGCGTCACCCTCATGGAGGACCCTGACGTGTGGCGCCCCAACTAAGGCAATACCCATGTGTCGCGGGGATGTTTCACTTGCCTACTTGCATGTTTCACTAGGCTAGTCGCGTGTTTGACTTGAATTATAAATTTGGCAATTTCGTTGATACTCCCATGATATGGGGGGGGGGGGGGGGGAACGACTGCGCGGATGTGAAGTCGTCTGCGCGGGGCATGGCTACCCCCTCCCGGCCCGCGCGGTCCATCGGGAGTGTTACGAACGAATTTGCCAAGTTATAGTTGCATTTTTGGCTTGTTTTAACCCTGCTCGCGGACTAGGCGGTCTCGGGACGACATGCCTGTGTCATTGAGATGATGCTTGTTGCACTTTTGACTTGTCAGAGTGCCTAGTGGGAGTTTTTAATGTTTTCACACTGTGACGATCGCGTAAACGTAAACGCGAATTTATATGGAATTGAAACAGTTGTGCAGCAGTGCTACTAGATGGTGCTGTTTCAATTCCTTAGAATTTCGCGTTTAGGTTACGCGACCGTCACAGTATGAAAACTGCCACGAGGCACTCTGTTGCCTGTTTATTTTGCAGCCAGTTCCGGAAGACGTATTTATATACGTCGCCAAATAGTATACGTGTTATGCGTGCTACAGACCATCAGTTCTAACTGTACAATAACTAATAACTGTACAATTATGTCTAATTGAAATTTCAATCAAAATCATTAGAAAAACGGTACAGTTTACAGTTTTGCCTCCACACAGATGTAACTGAATAGCTCGACTGTACGTACAGTTATCTGCAGGTCTGTAGCCGAAATAGGGTTGTGACATGTGTTATATATTCTGATCCTTTTACTTTTGCAAACTCACAATTTTCTTTTACGCCACTATTTTTTACCCGACTACGGGGAACCCAAAATGAATGATAATGATTATTATGTTATTCACTTAGATTATAAGATATAATTTTTATTTTTCTAAATCACAGATCACCAACGTAGAAATAAACGAATTTAAAGTTTATTGATCCACTTTTGCATGGCACTTCAAAATTAATTTAAATAAATGCTTTGACATACATATTTTACTACAGTAATGTAGTACATAGTTTAGTATATTATTAAGTTGAATTATTTGCACTTAATGAATTCATCAGTGTTATAATTGTAATTAGTGTTACAATTCTTGCAAATAAAGCTTGCTGCATACGTAACGTGCTCTATATCAGTCTGGAAGGGAAGCCGACGTGATGTAATGCCGCCCCTTACACATTCTAATTCTGTTCCGTATGCAGCGACCTTAAATGATTTAATTCCCTTCAAATGGCTTTTGATAATCAGACATCGCACTTTCAAGCATATTTTAGTTGTACCTTTAGATTTATGTACTACTGCTACCGGCTCCTATTATAAAAACAACATAATTATTTTACTTTTAACTTTTATTTTTACATTGTATTGAAATAAAATCGAAAATTAAATAATTTCGATACTGGATTAGGTAATTGTTGTTTATTGTAATAATTTTCGACTTTATTTCAAGCAAAATGACATAGTTTAGCAAACCATACATAGCTTGGTCGCGACGCCCGGTCTGGCATATGATATGATGCGGTTCATATGATTTCTTCGCTCAACCTGTATGCCTAACATGCGACCAACGACATATCTCGTGACGAGAAATAGACAATTTATCTCTTTCTCCCAACGCAACGAAAAAGATAAAGCGATATTTCTCTTCACGACACCCTTCGTTTGTTCGCATGTTCGTGGGTCGTGGGCGCTTAGTGTGCGAGCTCCATAACACTCAGTTGTTTCCCTAGGGCGTCAATAGATGACATGAGGACGTCGGCTGCCAACCTGGAGGCGGGCGTGGGCCAGCCGACCACGGCGCCGCGCGCCACCCTCGTCACCAACGAGCAGCCTTTCAGCTTCACCGGCCCGCCCACCAAGTCATAACGACCCGGCTCACGCTCCTCTGTTCGTATGTTCCAGAGACCTACTTATGTTGGTTAATTTCATAGCTATTTATCGCTCTTCAATGCTCTTCGGTTATTAGTATGTTTGAGAGACCTACTTATATTGGATTGTGTTCGCGTCGTAACCACTTTGTCACTCATATAAGTTACAATGCTCCTCGGTTGGTTTTTGTATGTATGCGAGATCTAGTTATATTGGTTTGTTTTGAATTTTAATCTGACTTTGATTATTGCAACACTTTCACATACTGTGCTTGGGGTGTCTTGAATAATTCTTAATATAGCAAATGACATCTTGCGGTAATACACAGCCACTATAGCACAATATGTGAATAAATATGTACGCTCCAAGTTAAAATAATATCTAAAGATTTTTTTTACATTTAGCTTCACTGAGCTATCTGCAATACAGTGGTGTGCATTTTATAAATGCATTGCTTACCTTCAAATCGTATTCCTTTTAGTGTATTAGATATCTGTTACTTGTCCATATATACAAGTACATTGCACCTGTCCACGTTACCTTTATATTATGTTGCTATTTAAAAAAATGGCTGAAGCTAGATGAAACTTCTTTCAGACTTGAAATGCTCTATGGTTAGTTTATTTGGGAGCCCAAATTATACTGGTTGATCTCTATTTAACCTCCAAATGATCTCTGCGCGATAAAAATATTTTTTAATCAACAAATATTTTCCTAACATTATGCTAAATGTGTTTTTGAACTGAATTTAAATATATGCAATTTAGATTTTTTCCGTCATATCTACATATACGAATAGATAAAAAGATGTTTAATTTTGGGTAAAAATTTTGTACAATATCATCAAAACTTGAAGAAATAGTTAAGCTTTCATTCTCAATATAATAGTTGTTAAACAATATAATGTTGAAGTAATAAATTGTATTTTAATAATAATTTTTGGGATGCATAGATAGACAGACATATCTAAAATATGAAATGTGTATTGGCATGATTATTTATATTTATATTTAATAGTAAATATTGTATTTTCCTCTAATCATATTGATATGTCTTCTTGACTTAACTGTCAAGCTTAGAAAGAAACTAGAACTGCCAGTCCACCGAAGCGGAGCGAGGCAGCGGAGCCGAGAAACGGGGAAATATTAACCAATAGGATTGCACAAAATCCCCGCTCCCCTTCAGTGGACAGGGACTTGCGAGCTAGTTTAAAAATTCATGTAAAATCGGTAAGCGGAGCGGGGAATCACGTCAACAAGTCGGCTCCGCATTACTTTCTTACTCCGCTACGCAGCCTCGCTCTTCTCTAGTGTATATACACAGTACGTAACTCCGCTCCGCATTCATCCGTTTCTCCGCTCCGCTGCCTTGCTCCGTTTTGTTGGACAGGCAGCCTATGGCCTGCATTAGATATTATTGATAGGCATTATTTAGTCATCTTCTTATTTACGCTGATAAGTAACATTTCTGTATTCGCCTGAATGGCATGGTTGCCTGTAGTTACAGCCATATGAGGCTTTAACACAGACTCCTTAGGTTGATGGATCCTGGTCCGAATGATTTTTGATTAACCAATCAATGAAAAATCATTATTTCTGTGGTGGTCAAACTCATATCTTATCTATCAGATTAAATATAGAATTATTATCAAGCATCAATCACTAATTATAATATTAATCTTTGAATAGAAACATATTGCCCAATACTGTATTGCAACAAAAAAATATAGTGTATGCCAAATTTTAATGGTACAGTACTTTTTATAAACTGCTTGTACTAGTAAATGCAACATTTGGTTGCATTTTCTTATCTCCTATATTTGAGCCATGGTTTTTTTTGTCCGGAGCTATTGTGGCAATGATACTACCATAAGCCACGTCATGTGTGTTGCCAAATTATTTGTATGCGCTTTACGACGATCATTCAACGGCGTGGCGACGCGTATTGTGAACACTATGGACTCGCCATATTTGCTGCACTAACCCGAATTATAAATGTGTAACTACTCTGATGTTAGGTACCATTGTATATGGTGAAATCATGTTTATTAATTAAACGAAAAAATCATTAAGTATATTCATATAACGAATAGAAAGTCTTCATTTGTTATGACAGGAACACGCCACGTGGTTTGTCTCGAGTCATTTGTAATTTTAACATTCAAAGTATCAATTTCGATTGATGATTTGAAGATGTTTGATTCGAAATTCGTGGCATCGCATACTGTAAGTGACGTTTTGCATGTTATATTCCCATGTTATTAGTCTAGTTGTAGGTCATATTACTCGTGAAATCGAGTACACTTTGGGAGTTCATTTTTATGGACCAATATATCTACGAGTATATAGATTTGAAATGGCATTTATTGTATAATAACTTTGTCTAAATATTTTGATAGATTTAAAACTTCGCGGATATAATTGCGTCAGTTTACAACTTGTTTGTGTATCCGGCTCGAAGGACCATAAGTAAAGCTTATGGTCAAACACTGAGGGATACAAGGCGAAATAATCACGGGAGCGTATAAGATAACCATTGGCTTTTCCAAATAATGCAGATACGGAGCATTGTCGATGTTCGCTTAAGCCGTTTTCGCTTTTATCGCGGGCCAATGTGAAGCCATATATATTTTGTATGGAAATGTAATTTGATCAATCAATCAATATAAAATAGATGCTCTGTTGTATGAATTCAGCAGGAAACTTCAGGACCCTAAATCAATCTTACTTTTTGATAAACATCTTCTACCTATAACGTTTTAGAAGAGCCTTGTTTCATTATTAGATCAATTGTTGATCTTCTTAATGTATTATGAATTACGATATATTACATATTATTATGTATAGAAGTGTATTAGATAGTGAATTATTGTGTGATGTTTTAGGATGACATTCAAGTATGTGTACTTTAAATTATTTTGAGCATTATTTGCACTATATTGTACCAGCTAGGTAATTTGTATACATTTTTTTTTAGTTTCAAACCAATATTATAGAATAGTTTCCAAGACTATCAGAGACATTCATTGTAATATTTATTTATTGTGATTAAAATTATTTTTTAAATGAAATTTTTGTTAGTTAAATTTTACTTATAAAAAAAGACCAATTTTTTAAAATTAATCATTAATTGTAATATATTTTTTCTTTTTTTTTTAAATGTAAATAAATACATGATGTAACATTCCATAGGAAATTAATCCTTTAAATTACTACTTTAAATTATTACTATTGAAAAAGTATTTTACAAGAACATCTTTAGTAAGTTTGTCTAGCATGTGCAGTAGATTGTGTTGAACAACAAACAGAAAGCGTTCTTGTTAGTCTAGTTGTTGTATACTTAGCTGAAGACTATATTCTGCACATAATTTGTATGTTAGCTAACACATACGTTTACCACTTCCACTGTTATTGACTAATTAACCAATTAATATTTTGGCAACTTCTAGTTGCTTTTGTGTCAACTTCCAAACTGTCGTTCAACTTATACAGGGCGGCAAGTTGCAATTTTTTACTGTTGAGAATTTACATATTATTTCATTCTTTACAATCATATTCAGTTTGTTATGGATATTTTTCCCGTCCAACAAATCTCAATGAATTAAAACACGGAAAAAATTCCACACAGTTTATGGAACACTAAGATATTTGTCTCTTGTAACTCTGGGTTAGTCTACCTATCAAAATCAGTTTAGAAATTTTGGAAATTAGCATGAACTAAAAGACACATTTGTCAAATGTATAGATTAAAATATTATCTGCCGTTTTCATTGTATAATCTTTACTGCAGACATTTTTCCAATTACCAGTTTGTTGAGACTTGTTATTGATATTTTTGTAACATAAAAATATGTTAGGAGGATTTAAAAGTAATAAGTATTATTAAAAGACCCTAGTCTTTAGGTAAATGTTAATTCTAGGTTAAAAACTTTGCTCATTCAGCCAACAATTAACTTCATTTATAAAATTTTTTAAAACCTCATTTATTTATGGATCATTTATTTTGTCTGGCAACATTGTAATATCATGAATGGTAGGTTTATATGTGCTTCCTTATGTTTAGTTTGTGTAATAGTTAATAATGTTAATTAATTTTTATTTTTAATACTTCATATTATTTTAAGAATAATAAAACATTAAATATTCCTTATTATGTAATGATGTATATATTTTATGCTGTTATTTAAAAAATGGTTTGTTACTTTTAGTGCATAATATGAAAAAGATTAATGAAAAGCTTTACTGAAAGCAATCTAGAAAAATTAACTTTCAGTAATATTTTTTTTCTAAAATCAGATTTAACAATAACATGTTACATTGGTCACATTACTGAGATACACCATGATTGGTTACTGTTAAATTATGGAAATATTTCATTATACATAAAATAATTATTTATATTTTTAGCTGTACAGGGTTGCCAATGGTTTTAATTTGATTGTGTACAAATCTTGACCACAAAACTGACTGATATAAATAGAGTTGCCAAATTTTGCAATATCAATGTTAAACATCACAGGCCAATTCAGATTTCTGGTAATGTTTTGTATACAGCCAAATTAGTTCCAATGTTATGCACAGGATTTTAACTTGATTTTGCTAGTAGTAAAAGATAAGAAATATGTATTGTTTGAATGTTGTGTAATGATTTGTAGTTAGCCACTTGGTTAAAAATGGTATAATTTTTAACTCATAGTGTGGCAACACTGTTCATAATTATATTACAGGTAGCTTCAATTTAATCTATATAATATTATGGTTATAAATAGTTGGTAGCTATTAATTAGTGCATTGTTTCTTGTCAATACATGTTAAAAAGTTTAGGAAGGCATATCTGTAATAAATGTGTGTACATTGAGTTTCTGATCTTTCATTTATTATTTTGTTCCCCAAAAAACTTCATTGATCAAGTGAACATATTGTCTGTCTGTGACTCTCTTTTGTCACTGAAAGAAAGCGAGCAATAATTTTTATTCTGTCACTATTGGATGATATTTCATTTGTCTTTCTCATCTCAAGATTTGTTGTGGTGCACATAAAAAGCTTACTGGTGAATCTAACACTTAAGTAATAGTTGCATAAAATAAGTGTTAAAGATATGAAGAATTGATTAAAAAATCTGACACAACATAAACATATAATTTATTATTTAAATTAGATAAGATTACATGAATTATATTCAAAATTACCGTACTTAACAAATATAAGACACAATTTGTCTGTAATTGTGCCTGTTTGCCTGGTCTGACATTTTTGTAATTATATCTTAGGTTACTTATGTGGGGTAAGGAAAAGGGTAAAGATCACTTGAGTGGGATAAAGAATATCAGATGATGACAACATCTTAGTTTAATAAAGCAGCAAGAATCAAGTAGTACACAAAATAACATGCTTTGGTTTTTGGACCTTGAACGGAGTATCTTGCTCAGGCAGTACCAGATATTAATTTGAAAAACCCACATCTCCCAGTTCCAGTAGTACCATTCTTAAAACATCCTCAGCAGATTTTGACTTTAACAATGTTCAATTGTTAGACACTCCAGAGTATAATTATTTTTTGGAAATACTACCAAATTTACTTACTTCACTGTAAAATAAATTCAGGCATAAAAAGTGTCAAACTCAGCTGTTGGGTCAGTTTAATAAGAATAAAAAATACCTTATTTTACACTGTATCCACAATTTTTATTAACAATATCTGTATATTATGACTATATTACTTATATACAACATACACATCTTACGCTACACCTTTTTGTTTAAACACGGCACCAGTGATGGTCCCGTGCCTCTGTATGAGGCATTGTTTGTTATCAGTCTCCAAGCATACGGTGGGAGGTTTCAAGTTGGGCTCGATTTTGCACGCCTGCTCGGATATAGCCACGATAAGCCCAGCTGAATCGACGTGTGCGGTGCCTTTAGAAGCCAGGCAAAGACCCTGGTGGTCAGCCACCAGACATCCAGCTACGTTAGGTGTGGACATGATCTCTTCCACCACTTTGTCCAGCTCCTTTTCCATATTTATTATTTCAGATATTATGTATCGAATAGTAAATTGTCAGTAAGTTTTGATTGTGTTATTTGCACAACGAAATATATTTGTATTTTGTTTATTTTAAGAGATTAAAATAAAAATTGAAAAATACTATTGGTCAAAATCTGTAAACTGCAAAATGAAATTGAAAAATCACAATTCACAACACAACATGTAATGTCACTGGTCAGTGTCAACTGTCATGTCATTGTCTTCAAATATCAATACTTAAGGTTTGTGGCAAGAAGGACTGTGGTCAATGAGTGCCTATAGTAAAGATAATAAAGAATAAAGTACTCTGTGCGTGGAGGGAGTATACCAAAGAATATATTACTCCAAGGAGAAGTTAAGGTACATGAAAACGTTAGACATAGCAGCGCTACTAGTTCCGCAAGCTGAATATTTTAGAACTAAACCAGCGGCAGTTTGAAATGGAGAACTTTGATTTTAATTATTTTTTTCATCGAGGTTTGATGAAACACTTAAAGTGGTTTAAACAACTAATAAATAAATAGAGAAAAACTAAAAAAAAAATATTTTTTTGGTATTGTTACCCAGGATAGAACTCATGATTATTTTAACCCCTCTTATTCTGAGAGGAGACTCGAGCTCAGCAGTGAGCCGAATATGGGATGATGATGATAATGCAGTAACGTGGACGGTGACCTGGTGCAGTGGGTAGCGACCCTGTTCTCTGCATCCACGGCCGTGGGTTCGATTCCCAGAACTGGAAAATATTTGTGTGTTGACCATGGACGTTTTCCAGTGTCTGGGTGTGTTTATTTTAATATATATGTATTATATTGGTACGTTTCCAGGATGAAATCAGTTACCTTAGCCTAGAACACAAGCTGCGCTTACTTTGGGGCTAGATAGTGATGTGTGTATTGTCTAAATATTAATTTTAAATAGGTTCCTTCCTAACTAGAGATAAAGTTGATAAATCTAATTGCTATTATAATTATACCTACATAGGTACCTACATCAAAATTTCAAGATTACGTTTCTTTCTAAGCAAAATAATGTTTTACAAAAAGCATTGACCACATATTCATAATCATACCTATTCATAGGTGCAAAATGTTACCTCTTACAATATTATCATTTATCCTACATATTAGGTTACAATATTATTCACAATCATGCCCTAAGATAGTGTATCTCACTACGAACCTGCAAGTCGCAAACGATAAAGCTTCAAAATATAATTTCAAGTTGCAAAAAACAGTAATTTGGCCTAATTACTTGCATAACGATTGTTAATAGTTTATTTTCGATAACAACATCTCAAAACCGGTGTGGGTGCATGCGAGGTAGTCTGAGAGCTGGCGGAACATGTTGAGAAGTTACTCGTAATTATTACAATAGTTATCTAGGCAGAGGTAAAATAATAAATAAAATATACAAAACCAAAAGCTAATCAGATGTTTAATGTAAGTATAAAAAATATTTCTAACAAAAAAAATTACTCGGCTTCAAGAACTTCAAAGATGGATTATATTGGTTCCAGCTTTCTCATCGGATGATGATGAAACCGGAAAAGGATGATTGGGACTATTATGTATTTTTTGTGCTAATGTGGTGACCGTAAACATCACAATATACGCAATTTGGTTCACTTATTTTAGTTATTTTGACTTTAAAACCAAACAAACCGATTTTCGTGAAAATTTAATTTGACCATTCAGGAGGTAAAACAAATAACCTGTCAAACAAAAAATCTAAATTGGTTAGTAAATGACGAAGTAGGAAACATGAAAAAATATAGGATTCAAATAAAGTCCTACTTTACTGAAGTCGGTTAAAAGTGAGTACCTAGTTTTAAGAGAATGTAGGTTCGACCCAGCTACCATATTATGGATATTAAGATGGTATCAAAACCATCATAGTTTCCCAATTTGAGTTTTTAAAACAGTGTGAAAACTGTTTTTATTTTGTAGATTTTATTAAAATTTCTACATTTTGTTCTAATTATACTTAAAAGGATGCGTGATTTATTTAATTTATGGAATACAAAAGTAGGCAGTATCTATTAACATAAGTGAAAACTGCGAACTCGTCTGAATTTCGCCGTTAGCTCGCGGATTATTCAAATTACGTATTTTTCTGCGCTATGTAGTCGATTCCCGAATGTCATCAAGGCGACCGGGTTTTTGCGGCGACTGCCAACGTTCGCGATGTTAGAGGTGTTAGTCTTCTGTCTGTTCGCCTCCCTGACTGTGATGGCTCTCCTTCACTTGTTCAAGTGGTGGAAAGGATATAGAGAGAAGAACGGCGTCGTCAAGTGGAACTGTAAGTAAATTACTATTTCTTGTTCCTTAGTTGTAGTCCGGTCATATTAAACCAAAAAATAAGAGTAAAGTTATCTAAATTCCCACCAAGCTGAAAATCGGTAAGATTGTTTAAAATATCATTAAAAACAAAATTTAAAAGTTCCCCTGTAAAGAAAAAAATTTATTTAAGGTCAAAGGTCAAAAACATGAGTTTTTCGAGATTTTCAGAAAAACGGTAAGTTTTATCATAAAAATACCTTAGGCAAAATTGTAGATCATAAAATATCTACAAAAAATTCATTAATACTTTTTTTCTACGAGCCACCGTTTTTGAGATATAACGATTCAAAAAGTTATAAAAGTTGTAATCTATATTAATATTATAAAGCTGAGAGCCGTGATAGCCCAGGGGATATGAACTCTGCCTCCGATTCCGGAGGGTGTGAGTTCGAATCCGGTCCGGGGCATGCACCTCCAACTTTTCAGTTGTGTGCATTTTAAGAAATTAAATATCACGCGTCTCAATCGGTGAAGGAAAACATCGTGAGGAAACCTGCATACCAGAGAATTATCTTAATTATCTGCGTGTGTGAAGTCTGCCAATCCGCATTGGGCCAGCGTGGTGGACTATTGGCCTAACCCCTCTCATTCTGAGAGGAGACTCGAGCACAGCAGTGAGCCGAATAGGGGTTGATGACGATTATAAAGCTGAAGAGTTTGTTTGTTTGAACGCGTTAATCTCAGGAACTACTGGTCCGATATTGCCTGAAGATAGGAAGTTTAATTCTGCTTTTAGCAGCATTGTTGTATTACGTGAAGACAGGGGCGTAGCTACCGTCGTATCAGCCGTATCAATGATACGGAGCCCCCGAACTGCAGGGGCCCCTTACGTGTGAAAGCAAAAATTTGTAAAATGTAATCCACTTTATAAATTCTCGTATATTCATAGGTTCTTCAAACATCTTTCTGTTTTAAGAAATTTTCATATGGGCCCCCCAACTAATTCTGATACAGGGCCCCTTCAATGCACGCTACGCCACTGCGTGAAGGATACGATTGCCATTTATTTATAAGGCGAAGTCTATTTATTTAAGTAATTTATATCCGAAACCTGCGCTGAAAAACCCTGGTGGTCTTTTGCTCCGAGTCACCTTCTCCTATTTTTACTCCGATCTTTTAAAGTGAAAGTATGTCGTATCCAGTAGGTCAATAAATATGATAACGATTGGCCGGTAAGTGTAAAACGAACGCCTATAAACGAGTAACACTTCGCAGGGCAAGGGAAACGTTCTTATAGTGCAATCAATGCTTCGAACACGCCAATATTGCCTGAAATAAGCATGTTGATTGATAGTGCATCCCACGAAAAGCTCCGTCATTTATGTACTCTACTACTTAATAAGCTATACAATTATTTTGATAATATACAGGAATAGGTACAGTACAGCAGAAAACATCACAAACGTCCGCCAAGTGGTTCCAATCAAGCTTGTCAATTGATTCATTAACAGACCGAAGATTGATCACGTCACATTTGGTCCCTAATAATTACCTACTTCAATAGCCTGTCTCAGAAGTCCGAATGTAAAAAACTGTTCTGCTTTTCGATGCAAATGACGGAGGTGTAGTGTACCTAGGGTTGCCAATTTTTTTTTACAAGAAATAAAGTATACTCGGGGCTATGAAGATTATTAAACAGTATTTTAGAAAAACGAACAGTATTTTTTGTTTTAAATATATACTTTTAGAGCTTCTCGCACAACTCTCTAATTTACAATCTTTTTTAAAAACTTCTTACGCCTCATCACAATTAATTATAACTGAAATTAAAATAAATGAGGAGCTCATTTTTTATAAAATTTATTTTCTATTTCTATTCTCCCGCCACTTAGCATTAAATATTAGAAAAACTTTTTCAGTAAATGCCACTGACTAAATAAAAACAAATTTGTGAGCGTCTAAGTAACACACAATAATGTCGTGTCAGCATTTTGATGCTGAAAACAGTATTTTGTATACTTTATTTTCGTTCAACAGTAAAAAGTATAATTTAGTGAAAAACAGTAAAGTTGGCAACCCTAAGTGTACCGTTGGTGTACATACATATATAAGGCCTATTAAGATCAACCGACCCAGTGTAACATTAGCAAGTTTTACATTGCAACTTCATTGAGAGAAACGAACTAAATATTTCGTTGCAAATCTCGTCTTTACAAAACTATTAAATGTCAAATGAGTTCTGTTCAGTGGCGTAGCGTGCCTTGGAGGCGCCCTGTATCAGTTGAGGGGCCCACATGAAGGGTATAAATTTCACAAAATAATAATGTTTGCTTAAAATAAATGAAAGGGGCTGATACAGCGGTAACTACGCCTCTGTTTCTGATCTGATGTTTTTATTTTCTGAAAGCATCTGAGGTAGCGAATAGGCCAGTTGGTGTTTAATGACTTACACTACATAATTCTGCTGTCAAGTGGACAGCAGAAATATGCACGACGGTTTTCTTTTCCTTTGTTCCGCCATTTAATTGTTTATCTTTTATTTTCAGTAGCCGTCGTAGCGTTTAGAGGAAAGCTGCAAGATGTCAAGGTTGTGAACGACGAGAGAACAGTGCTAGATGTTAGAAACAGTAAAATTTAAGTGAATTATAATAATAGTCTTGCCAAATTGATAATCTGTGTAGCGAACCTGGCGAAATCTTGATAAGCTAGAATTTATTTCACAAAACTCGTTTCTTGTGAGATAAAAAGGTGATTCGAATAATTAGTATTATTTACACACCTGTGAAGGTAAATATTTTAGTAACTACCTATGACCGTTGTATTTATTATTACCCGACTATATAAAAAGGAGGAGGTTATCAATTCGTCGGAATCTTTTTTCTTTGTTTATTAATTCAAGCCGTTTAAATCATAAAGATTTAGGATTTTCAGACAGTTCTTTCAGAAACGGCTTTAATTAACTCATCGCACTGAGCAAACTGAGAAGGTAGCACATACGATGTTATTTTTCGCTTTTTAGTTTAATAAAAACATTTTTATAATTTTGAAGTCGGTTGTATTTTTCATTATAGATAATTATTGCAAATTTGTTGATTGCATTACATACAAGTACCTACCTACAACCAAAATATATGAGAAGTACATAACAAAAGGTAGCCTTATCGCTTATTTACAAACTCTACCAGGCAACCTTTTCACTATGTAAATTTATAACGACCGCGACTTTTACCGTGTATGCCACTGGTTTAGTTTAGTAAATCTTCTTTAAGCATGCTCGACTTGGGGAGTAAGCTGGTAAAAATCGTTACGAAAAGTGTACTCGGATAAGGCTAACGGACATTGAGAGGGAGCTCAAGAAGTTTTACTTCAGTTGTGTAGTACACAACATTCTCGTTTTTTTAAAAAGGTACCTACTTACGTGGACCTACACTTTGCATGATAATCAGATCAGTACTTTTACCTTCTTATTCCGGCCATGTCGCAATATCTATTCTTAGCGGATCACTACTAACTAAAACCTAATTTCCTGGCAAATTTCATCTTTGAACGTCACGCGGTTTCGAGATTTCGTGATTAAGTCTTCTTTCGCTTTTACGAGTATATTTATTTAGTGATTTAAGTCTGAAAAACAAAAGTTGACTCTCAATTTGTAATTTTAACAAACCGATTTCCATGTTTCATTTATAAAGTTTATTATTAGTTTCGTTAAAAAAAATTCTTTAAAATATCGTCTTACATACCTTTCCACATGAAGGCGCAATTACAGGGGGAAAACATTTGCTATTAATTTGTTGTAAGGAGTTTGTTTATTACCTTTATTATTTTTTATTAATAATAAGCAGTATTGTAATAATAATGTGACAACGTATCATACAATTATAATGTACTTGTACCGAATTGTAAATCTATGCAACGTATATTTTGCGAGTGTTTTTGCATAAATTGAAAAAAGAACAAAGATTGGGATGAATTGAGAACTTCCTCCTTTTTTTGAAGTGGGATGTAGAATCACAGAAATCACAGAAACTTTAAAAAAAAAAAAATTGACAATACGAGCCAAAACGTATGTCTGTCTTTGGTATATCAAATCTTTCCTTTTTATTATATTAATATAGATAAAAATCATTATATTTAAACCATTCATAATGTGCCGTTACTGAAATAGACTACCTATAATTTATACATTTTAACTAGGTTCATTGGATTATAGCTGGGTTCAAAGTGGGGTACGAGAATCCCTAGGGTTCGCTATTCGACGGCTGGGGGTTCGCGACAAGATTTATGTAACGGTGGCTTGATAACTGATACCAAGTCAGACTTAAGGTTAAAATATCTAAAATTACTCCTAACATGGAATCCATTTGCGACAAGAAACAAGCACACCCATTACATTAATATTACAAAGACATTTCTTTTATTTAAATAGTTAAAAAACTTATTTTTTTCAACAGTCAGATATTTATTTTTTTTGGGGGTGGTGGGTGGGGGTTTCCCGTTAGTTAGTAAGGGGTTCGCTGTCACTTGGAATTTTTTTTTGGTTGTGGAGACGAAAGTGTGAGAAACCCTGGATTATAGTGTAGCTGCATACATACTAAGTATAAGTATACCTACTTAGTTTATGTTAATGTACTCACTTGGCATATAAAAGTCAGAAGACATAATAAATCATGTAAGTAAATACCTACTATGTAGTTTTATTGTTATTGTGTGTTTACAGTCTATATACATGCTCACTATACATATAATTTTGTGTAACTTTAAACAGTGTTCGCAGCGCACGCGACGGAAGTTCTCAAAAGAAATAATTAATTTATTTCCGTTTTTTTCCCATTTTTTGTTGATTCTCTACTTAGCTCTCTAGCTCTACTAGCTCCTATTGGTCATAGCGTGACGTTATTATAGCCTTTCTCAATAAATTGATTATCCAACACAGAAAACAATCAATTTAATTTCGTAGTTCTTGAACTCAGCGCGTTCAACCAAACAGACAATCAGCTTCAGCTTTTTTATACAGGCCTGGGTTCGTGACCTGGATCGGGTTATCAGACGCTGAGCTTTTCTTTCTCCTATGAAATTTTCAGGTAATTCTCAGTTATTACACCCCCGCGCCTCGGAGAGAAGTTTGACAAATTAAGTTAGCTTTTAACTGTGTCTGTTCTGTGAGTTAAATACTTATAATAAGGAATTTAAGCTAACTTATCCTAATAACTATACAAATCTTGCCAATGTAAAATGGTGGCAAGAATACTGGCTGTATTTCCGCGCTGGGCAGGCTGATGATTTGCACAAAAAATGAGCCAGTCCTTCTGTCACCAGTCGAGGTAACTAGCCGCGGTAAATTATTAGGAGAAATTAAATAGTTTGGAATGGAAACACAAGCTTTAATGGGTATGTAAAAAGGTTAGTTATTATTTGTGACGCGAGGTTAATTTAACTAGCCTTGAAGGGACGTCTGCTGATACCAGACGGGTGATCACTCCTAACTAGAGACTATTCCACACAATTCCAGTGGTTCACTGATGACTCGACAGTGTTCTTCCCATAATTCTACCTGTAGCCTTCGTAAACCAGGTCTGCTTCATTGAAAGTATACTTACCACAGACCACCTATTAATCCGTGATCCTTACTTAGTAACTCCAACTCTACACGCGTACACTCAGCTCTATAGTGATAGCTGGTTTCATCCTCGCCACAATCTGGACATGCCGGATCTTTATTTAGGCCAGTAAGATGGCCGATGGGATTTAAGTTAAACTTCAAACCAGTGCCGGATTAAGGAACCTTGATGCCCCAAGCAATCTTCCCCTGTGGGCCCCTCTATCCCTAAATGAACACTATCCCTACATATGGAGGTAGATATATGTACTCGTATCAATCAACGTGAGTTTAAAATGCAGGGATTCCTAAATTGCTATCTTTCATGTAGGTACTCGTTTTTTTCTCGATCGTTTCTGGTGCTCCCTAAACGGGATGCCCCAAGCAATTGCTTAAATAGCATAAAGGCTAATCCAGGACTAATTCAAACCCCCTCTCTTATAAGGAAGGGTGCCTGGCCTTGCAGTTTGTAGTACTCAGTTGATATCGAGCCTACTATAGCGATATAAATGTGTAAAATTATCTGTAAATATAAACGGTTAAAAGATATACAATCAAACGATTACGTAGTACAGCAGTAGGACAGTTCGCGTCGGCGAATTGAGTTTAGTGCACGATTACCCGTCGTGTCATAAACACGCATGGAAACCTTACTTTCTAAAACCGGAGCGACTACGAAACTGAGTGCCAAGCGAGTGCCAAAGTGACTATCTGTAGGAATTCAGTCAAATATGTTGGTAGTTTACGCTCTAGCCGTGATAGGAGCGATTGTGGTGGCCGCGTACCTTATCGACTCGTTATGGAGCGTCCTGGAGATGATAACCTCGTATCTGATGCCATATTTCTTGCCCGCGGAAGTGCTTCCACTGGCGAAGAGGTTCGGACCTTGGGCCGGTGAGTTGAGAAGTTTTACGTATGTTTCGCCTCTTTAGTTTTATACGTCAAGTTCCTTGCCCTTTGAACTTATAGATTTACTTCACAGTTCACACCAATGTACTAATTCGTTGTAAACTTTTCCATAAACAAATACTTTCGATTTTATGTTATCATAATCTTTTAATACTTATTAATAAATTTATTTATTAGTGTTTAAGATTTTGGCACTCAGTCTTTCTATTTAATCATGTCTCTATAAATTAGAATAAGTTACAAAACATTACAACCAGTACCTGTCGTCTTTACCTTATGGGCACACGGGTCCGCATTCACTGGGACAATACGTGGGCCCTTGACGTTGATAGGTACAGCAATTTCACTAACTTTTTTAAATTTTACCCATGTTTTATTTTTACCTTTTACAAATAAAGGGTAACTTTATACTAATCAAAGGGGCCCCAATTTATTGTGTACCTGTAGGTCCTTGACTCTGATCAATAGGTATTACACCTTAACGCTAATGTGAGTTGATTTGTCGCGTGTCATTACTCATTTAAAAATTCCTAAAAATCACTAATTTTGTTGACACTGTTGATACAGAAAAGGATATACTACTTAAGTAGAAAAATCCCGTTCATGAGGGTTAAGTAAGTAGATAAAAATAATTGGACGCAAGAGGAACAGTAGAATCAAACAGATAGGTAGGTTCTATTTATCAATAAAAACAACTTAAGGCCTAGTTCGGACTACCTTACGAGTACGAACAATTTTTGGATTTACAGCCCAAAAATTGTTTGTACTCGACTAAAATACTAAAGTAGTCTGTATGAGTACGACCTATAAGTATGTAAACACCTATTAGCCTTGTTATGTCGTTGCATTCCTCGATACTAACTAATCTGACTAACCAAACAGATTCTTAATTTTATCAACTGAAGGCGGATCACAGATTAAAATCATCATCAACTCAAGTAAATGGTCCCCGACGCAAAAAAATATGTGTGTGATAAACTTATTATCATTTACACAAGCATCATCGTAGATTTTTTTATTTTTTAAACGTTAACCCTTGACTACAATCTCACTTGATAGTAAGTGGTTGTGCAATAGATGGAAGCGGGCTAACTTATTAGGAGGAGGATAAAAATCGACACCCCTTTCGGTTTTCACACGATACGTAATGGCACGCGAAATCGCTTGGCGGTACGTTTTTGCCGGTAGGGAGGTAACTAGCCACGGCCGAAGCCGAAGAAGAACAGCTCAATCTGCCCAGCCGGGGATCGAACCCAGGACCTCCGTTTTGTGAATTCACCGCGCATACCACTGCGCCACGGAGGCCGTCAAAGTTCCTGTTCCCGTGGGAATAATACAGAGATAAAATATAGCCAATGTTTCTTTGTGGTGATATAGCTTTCTATTGGCGAAATATTTTTCCAAGTCCAGTAGTTTATGAGCATATACAATACAAACAAACAAACAGACAATCAAATCTTTCCTCTTTAATACTACTACTTTTAGATCAATATATTTCTTTTCTTTCTTTCTTCTAGTGTAGATTACTTCTAAGCTCACGATCTCGCGGGCTTGGGCCCTTTCAAGCAGTGGGCCCGAGGTATTCTGCCAGCCCTGCCACCCCTAAAGTTACACCACTGAATCTACGTCTACTTGAGAATTTGTTAAAAGGAACTAATAGGGATGACGACAATTTTTTAAATTGTATATAAATTAAGAGTATGCTAATGGTAAAGCAATTTTGTAAAAGTAACAGGGTATCTGCGATCATTACTTTCGGAGCTACAGGGATATAAAAGGTCAGTTTTGCGGCGCTGCCGCGGATCCCTGAAAAACGCTCCATACAAAATGGCACGATTTAGTGACGTCGTTGGCTCGCTGATCGTTAGGTTTGTATGGGCGTTCAAACAAAATTACTAATATCTTTGTTATTTGTGCGTTTATGTTTATAGTTCATATATTGAAAAATGTCACATTTAATGTAAGGAAGCTAAAACTGTATGTTCATCTAATTACGATAAAAGATTTTTAATAGATTTTGAAATTTTATATCATTTGTTATGCCGAATGTATCATAAAAAATAAAAATCAATATATTCAAACCTAGTCATCATCCCCATTCTTCTTTGAATTTACGTATAGTTCTTATAAACTACTTACTCGTAGCTTCCATACAAAACTTAATGGAGTTTTAATGTACTTCTTGATGACGCTTTATAGCCTGCACATTATTGCGAAAGAATATTATTACCTGCGAGTTTCAACATCCCCTGCCTTGATTACTTAAAAAAAATAATGTCATCCAAGACTTATTCAAGCATCTCCAAGCCACACATAAATAGTCTTTCCGAAACCAATTGGACAAAAATGGAACTGGTCATATTAATTTAATTAAAAGGTTTATAGCAGAAATTCTTGAATTTTTTTTTAAAATCATTTTTTACAGTTCGTGTTAATCAACGAAAAACTATCATTCTATGTGATCTTACCATGTTGGTTTTTTGCTAATTCAGAGATTAAGTGCCGGGATAGCCCAGTGGATATGACCTCTGCCTCCGATTTCGGAGGGCGTAGGTTCCAGTACGGGGATGCACCTTCAACTTTTCAGTTATGTGCATTTTAAGAAATTAAATATCACGTGTCTCAAACGGTGAAGGAAAAACATCGTGAGGAAACCTGCACTCCTGAGAGTTTTCTTAATTCTCTAGGTGTGTGAAGTCTGCCAATCCCGCATTGGGCCAGCGTGGTGGACTTTTGGCCTAACCTTAGGGGAGACTTGTGCTCAGCATTGGGCCCAATATGGGTTGGTAATGACGAAATATTTTCGGGTGTTATTTGATATTGATGATGATATTACATAGTAACTTAATATATGGTGATATAACATGATAATGGTGATGTGATACAAAAAATAGGCAATCGTATTATCTTCAATGGATGACTAATAAACGCCAATTGCTTTGATCGATGGACAGACGACATCAAGCGACAGGGAGACCCAGGATGAAGGCAGCACAAAGCCGTGCCTATTTGACTTTCCAAAAGAGGCTTATGTACCTACCAGTACATAATATGTACCTATTCTGTGCTTATGTCCGGCTGTGGACGTCAAATTCATTCATTCATTCAGTCAAAATCGATAATTTACATACTCCGTCACAAGTGCTAATTCATGTAAAGTGTGATGTTGCCCCCGTCCAACAAAACGATTGTTTAGTTAGGTATGTTAAAAATTTAGCAGTAGGCAGTTAACTAACTTATATACTCATGTACATTCGTAAAGTAACTTAAAAAGACAAAAGTAACTCTTCTAAGATAACATTTTGTCTGATTCTGTCTCATTACCACTCCCTATATCAAGTTAATATTGTAGTTAATTTTTACTTTTCAATTTGAAATTAGAGCTGTGACATCAAGAGTTAGAACACTAAAATGGAAATAACCATCATCATAATTTTCTTTCTGGTGCGTTGCTCCTTTACTCGGAGTATCTCTGTGTGATCGAATCGAAAATGAGGATATCCGCAGATGAACCAACGTCACCGATATTAGGCAACGAGCCACGCAGCTAAAGTGGCAAATTATTATCTATAGGTATCTAGTATTAGAAATCAATAGAAACGTATTTCTGTGTTTTAGATCATAAATCTAAATGGGAAACAATAATTTGCAGTTTTGGTCAATTTTATTAGTGCGCTACGCGCAAGTAATTTTAATTGAAACGAATTGCTAATTGGCCGTATTTTTTAGAAAATAGATTGGTACTTTAAGTAGTCACTTTTTTGCGTAATTCGAAATCGTTTCGACATAAAATTGTCAGGCCATTTTTCTTCCATTATTTCAATACTACTGGCTGGCCTATTCACTATTTTGGCCTTTATTATCAACCTTTTAAAATAAACATCAAATCAATTGACAAGCACCAGTACCAGATGACATTTGTTACACAGAATCTCAATTTCGTATAGGTAGTTATGTCAACTAGTATACGTCAAAGATAGTGAATTAGCCTGCCAGTGTCCGTGGAGGTGTCCTACTCAGGTGTGTGTTGAGTTCTGTCTTTCTGAGGTTTGACTCCGTAGTACCCCGTAAACTATCTGATTAACTATTTACGGGAAGCACCAGTTTAAATGCAAAAGCGAAGTCTAAATCCTAGTTTTATATGGTACCATAGAACATTATTGGAATAAAGAAAGGGTTTTGTAACAGCAAACATAAATGAACGCAATTAAGTTAATCAAATTACATGTAATCACACGGTACGCGAAAAAACAATCGTATATTTATGATGTGAACATAACGCAACATGATGAGAGGTTAGTCACGTTAACAGGCGGACGCTTTCACTGAAGCGACAGCGTTTATTTATTAAGATAACATAAAAACATTTCATCATGAAATGTATTTCATTGAATACTAGACTATTTTTAGAGTTTTAATAATTTGCAAATGAGTTTGGAATGGAAGAAACGATAACCTTTTTAATAACATAATTAATTTATTTTATTTTGCTGGAACGTGTCTATTGACTCTTGCTCTGAAAAATACAGTATTTTTCAGGGCAAGAGTTTTTAAAAAAGAACTAAAAATCAGACCAATGAGGTGATTGATTTATTATTGTAAATTGAATTGTGGTGTGTGCACAGTATCTCCCGCCACTGCACCATCGCCCGCTCTCGCATCCGCTTCCGCGACCGCTTGTTGTAGTGAATATATGTTGCACAATGTCATCTTGTGTAGGCATTCTTTAGAAAGTTTCGTCATGCGATGTTACTCGTAATGTAATGTTTTGCGATCTTCTATAAACTTCAACATTACCAAGATGTGTTAGTTTACGTAGATAACTTCAAGGTTTAAGCCAATTATCGTGAAAAATACAGAACTCCTACTCCGACTCTAATATTGTAATACACTGTATCTTTGATTACTTAGTTGATAGTTCACGATACGGACTTTTTGGTTAATATAGATGAATACTGATGCTCTAGACTTTAAAATACACTTAGGTACTTACTTGATCTCTCTCTTGATTTTTTTATTCTTTACAAGTTAGCTCTTGGCTGCAATCTCACTCTCTCATAGGTATGTGGGGCACATAGTTCCCAAGGTGCTGGAATGGCGACCTCCCAACAGGGGGACTGAACTACGAAATCAAGCGAGTCGCAAGGGATTCGCTGGAGGCAAGCTTTTTAAGATCGTATTGTTTGGAAGTCCCTACAAAAGTCCTATGTCCTACAATCCATTGGCTGATATGATGATGATGATAATGATGGTTAAAAGGCATATTACAGTAGGTACCTAAGGCAAATTAGAAGTAGAGTTAAGTCTAGTGTAGAGGAAGGATTAAAGTTCAAATTAACAACTTATGCAATATCATCTTTAGTCTTTACTTTACAACTTAGCATTAACAATTTAATGTCTTGTGTAGATGAAAGCAAAACCGGTCGTTTGCAATCTCTGTGATTATGAAAATCTATCAATCACCTTGACCAACTGTATTTTTAAAGTTATATATATCTAAGGACCTCATTAAGAATGCTAAAAGTTAATCAAGAGATTTATGTTCGAAATTGTAACTAGAAATTTAGAATTGGTGAAAGACGGCCTCCGTGGCGCAGTGGTATGCGCGGTGGATTTACAATGGGCAGATTGAGATTTTCTTAATTGGCCCAGGGCTGGTTGGTGGGAGGCTTCGGCCGTAGCTAGTTACCACCCTGCAGATTAAGCGTTCCGGTACGATGCCGTGTAGAAACCGAAAGGGGTATGAATTTACAAGTTAGCCCGCTTCCATCTTAGACTGCATTACACTTACCATCGGTGAGATTGTAGTCAAGGGCTAACTTGTAAAGAATAAAAAAAAATTAAAACTACTAACATACTCGTAACTCAAATCTATGATCAGAGCATCTCTGATCGAATCAAAAATGGAGAGACCAGTAGAAGGAAGGATTCAAGCCGACATGGCCCAAAGATTTGTATAGTACTAAGGGCAAGGTATAAGTACCAGTGAACCGATTTAGTCCATCGACCTCCCTACTACCGGACTGACGACATCAAACTGGTTTCTGTGAGTCTCAAGCCTCATTGTCCTTTTATGATAGTGCGAGTTTCATAGAAGACACCCTTAGAGAGATATTTTCACGTTTTTCTAGCCTTCAATCTCGATTTTGGCAGAGCTTCTCAATTCCCCAAAGCTCTTGGCGAAGTTTCTACAGTCCTTAAGAACTCTACAGTAAAGTTACACAATAACAAAAGCAGTTTAGGAACTTGGTTTATTTCTTAAATGCAAAGGGTTTATTCTCAATAGTGGCCATCCATCTGATGAGATTTTATACTAAATAGTCTAGACTATAATCATACCTGGTGGAAAACAATGAAATCTGGGATGTAATACGCTTTACTAGAAGATGCCTACTCACTCTTGTCTTTGAATGTGGACAAATGGTATGAGTTAGAAAACACTGAAGCCGAAAGAAATTCCACATCTTACTTGTTCTAATAATTAGAAACGTTCATGCGAAAAGTTTCGTGCAAGTCGATTGGATGTCAATAACAAAAGGATGCTTATGTTCTCGATTTTCTGTGGTAAAGTGCAGATGGAATAGTTCCTCTGCTATTTATCTAGATAGATATTATCTATCTAGATGATAGATGGACGAGAATGACGAACGGTAGATCCAAAATGATTCGAAAACAGCTAGTAGTTAGTTAGATGCCTTGGAGAGCCTTTGACCGCGCCGCTAGAGATCCGCCGCGTTTGCGCAACCGTTTGTCGCAACCTGACATTTGGGAGTTGCGAAACGTCATTCATTCGAATCGTACCCAGCAGTCAGCAGCCGAATGCGCCATAATCGCTTTCCAAAACTGGGTTACGGTCAGTTGAGCAAGCGTCGAAAAAAAATCGAAGTTTTCGTGTAATTTTGGTAACAAACCAGTTATGTTATTATGTAACTATACCTAATTCCGGTTCAACTGTTCGTACGTATTAACATAAATCTACATAATAATTTTGTTTACTCACCTTTTGAGTACAAAGTGTTAAAATATTTATGCTACGCGTTTTATTTATTTATGTACGCGTTAAACTTAGGACAAACAAAATGACAACCCCGGATGCCCACTTCTGTCAAACTTCAACAATTTACGAGTAATTTACAAATTCAAACGTGTCAAACAAAACAAATTCAAATTGGGCGTAAACCCGCTTGGTAACGATCAAATTGATTGTCGATTGTCCTAAATTGAAGGGGTTTTCCAATTGTGTTTGTGAACCATCTAGTAGATCGTGAACAGCCAAGCATGTGATATGCATTGCATTTGCAATGTTAGCTTGCAGAAAAAAATACCTTTCTCAGAATTTTATATTGCGTCGAATGAGCTTGTATTTTTCCTTCCATTGTAATGAATATTCGCAGGTTTGGGTCCACCACGCTGTCTAAATGCGGATTGGCAGACTTCTAATACCCACATAGAAAATTAAGAAAATTCTCAGGCATGCATTTTCTACGATGTTTTTCCTTCGTCATTTGCGACACGTGAGATTTAATTTATTTTTTGTGCCCGACTAGTTAATGTATTCGTTCTTCAACGACGCTTTTCAGGGTCGTTTTGAGACGTACTTGGTATTTTTTTTCTTCAATCATGGCTTATTAAAAGCCACAAAAAAGTCTAGATAGGAGAGTGCTGGTCTAAAAAATCATCATTATCAACCCATATTCGGCTCACTGCTGAGCTCGAGCCTCCTTTCAGAATGAGAGGGGTTAGGCCAGGCCAATAGTCCACCACACTGGCCCAATGCGGATTGGCAGATTTCACACACGCAGAGAATTAAGACAATATTCTCTGGTATGCAGGTTTCCTCACGATGTTTTCCCTTCACCGTTTGAGACACGTGACGTGATATTTCATTTCTTAAAATACACACAACTGAAAAGTTGGAGGTGCATGCCCCGGACCGGATTCGAACTCACGCCTTCTGGAATCGGAGGCAGAGGTCATATCCACTGGGCTATCACTGCGCCTAAAAAATACCTCTTTTATCATATAGCCTTTTTTCAGCCTTCAGATTTAACACGGAACTGCGTGTTACATTGCTAAGTGCCACTAAATTATTTCTCTTTTCTTTTTCTCTTCCATTTCCCTTTCTTCCCTTCTTATCATTATATTCCGGAGCATTCGTCCGTGTGGCTGCAACTGGCCTTCGCTAGACAGCATACCTACTTGCAACCTGGCCACCGGAGTTCAGATTGCACGTATGCTAACCAGCGAAGGCGAAAGTATAGCCTATATACTCACAAAAAACGTGGCTAGTGGTAAAAGAATTTTCAAGTTCGGTTTAGTGTTTACCTCCTACAAAACCACAAACTCTTTATGATATAGATTTTTATTGATTTAGTTAGGTACCTCTTGTGAAAGGATCACTTTTGCTGTAACTTTGCTGGGACTACATAAATAGTACAATCGTATTTTTATTAATTCCGCAAACTGGTCGAACAACAGTCGGCGTAAAGATCACTTGCAGCACTTACTGTCCATTATTATAATATCAATGCCCTAGTGGTCCTATACCTATCAATGGTAATTTGCCCACGGTCATTTAAAGCTTGGCAAGGTCGTTGATATGCGGGCGACAGGAGGAACGGACTGCGCGGGTGTAAAGTCGTGCGAGCGGGACATCGCTACCCCCTCCCGGCCCGCGCGGACCATCGGGAGCGTTACGAACGAATTTGTGAAGCTATATGCCTTCACCGTTATTAAATAAAGGTAGGTATTTTTATATATTTTAACCAACTTCCAAAAGGAGGAAGTTCTACGTTCGGCCGTATGTATGTTTTTTTTATGTATATATGTGGGCCAATTTTGAAAATTCTTTTTAGGATTCCGAACGTACATAGTACAAAAACGGAACCCTTATAATCCGCCTCGCGCACATTTTAAGGTCTGTCTGTTTTCTCCGAATGTACTGGACCAATTCAGTTGAAATTTGGTACACATATAAATTTAAGTGACCCAAATACAAGGATATACGGTGATTAGGTAAAATTCGAATATGGGGGTCACTTATGGGGGGTAAGATGGAAAGTTGAAAAATTTTTTTTATTAACTTCATTGTGTGATACTTCAAATGAAAGGCCTTGATGAGAGGATTTTAATAATATTTTGAATGTTATTTTAAAATAAATAGTTTACAAGTTATTTGAGAAAATATACCATTCCCCCCCCTCCGAAACAGTTAAACCTAAAATTTTTAAAATATACTTAAATACTTATAAAGTTAACTTTTTAATAAAAATCTCAAAAGTAAGCATGCAATAACTGAAAACACCCATCACGCTCATCACACAAATATTTTCCAGTTATGGGAATCGAACCCACGACCTTTGGATGTAGAAAGCTTTATCAACTATAATAAATTCATTAATGTTGCAGTCCACGAAGGTAATTAAGTGTATGTAGTATCTCACATTCCGTGCAATATATCCTTGAATGCACCTTACTCGACCTTACCTGTCAAGTTTGCCTTTTGTGATCATCTTGTTTAACCAATCGTCACAAAAAGGTGTTATGTATGTACGACTTGACTTGACTTGCCTTTGACTTGACTAATGACTTGTTTAAAGGCAGCCTAGAGATTTGCCACATATTCATAGTGATAACGATCGTTCCCGCATAGTGATGTGATGACTCTATGTGCCTGTTGTTCACCGGCATGTCTTTTATGCTGTAACACAGCAATGCTGTGGCACCAGCATATCTTTTAGACGCAGCAAAGCTGTGGTGGCGGAAGTAAGCATGGTAGTATTTCTCCAAAAGATAACTGTCATAAGAAGTTCTGCAACTATCAAATACCCGCGTAGTTTTAATTCCCATGGGAATACGGGGAACTTATAGCCTCGTTTTCTCGGCGGTAATGAAGCTTTCCATTGGTGAAATCGGTAAAATCGGTCCAGTAGTTTCTGAGCCTGTATTATTCGTAACAAAAAAAAAAATAAAAAATCTATATTTAGGTTAGTTTTGATTAATATTTAGTCGCCGTTTTGGCTGAGTGACAAACCAGTCTAAAGTCAAGATATTTTCGACCCAATCAATTGGGACTTGTCACTAGCTCGTTGAAAATTGGGACACCAGGCAACAATCTGGCCACTTACAATAATATCACAGGTGGCATCGTAATCATCATTATTTTGTTGATGAACGTCCACTTGGACATGGCCACCTTCAAGAACTTCCAATCAATATAGTCTTGAGCCGTTTGCATCCAGCAGCTCCGTGTTATCCGCTTGATGTCTAGTCAAGCACAATTGAGACAGCAATTAATTTATATAATAAGTACTTTCTAGCAAACCGTTCCCGTAGGAATACGGGGATTAAACATGACTATAGTTCTCGGGGATAATGTAGCTTCCTAGCAGTGAAAGAATTTTTCAAATCGCTTCAGTAGTTTCAGAGCCTATTCAATACAAACAAACTAACAAACAAATAATGAAATCTTTCCTGTTTATTATATTAGTTTACCTAAGCGGCCTCCGTGGCGCAGTGGTATGCGCGGTGGATTTACATAAGGGAGGTCCTGGGTTCGATCCCCGGCTGGGTCGATTGATATTTTCTTAATTAGTCCAGTTCTGGCTGGTGGGAGGCTTCGACCGTGGCTAGTTACCACCCTACCGACAAAGACGTACCGCCAAGCGATTTAGCGTTCCGGTACGATGTCGTGTAGAAACCGAAAAGGGGTGTGGATTTTCATCCTCCTCCTAACAAGTTAGCCCGCTTCCATCTTAGACTGCATCATCACTTACCATCAGGTGAGATTGTAGTCAAGGGCTAACTTGTAAAGAATAAAAAAAAAATAGTTCTCGGGGATAATGTAGCTTCCCAACAGTGAAAGAATTTTTCAAATCGGTTCAGTAGTTTCAGAGCCTATTCAATACAAACAAACTAACAAACAAATAATCAAATCTTTCCTGTTTATTATATTAGTTTACCTAAATACATTATACATTTCCATAAAAAAGACGTTAAACGGCGTAGGCAGTTTAAAAGAACTTAAACATCTTTACTCTGACCTAAAATCATAGACAACATTTGCTTGAAACTCCAGTCACCTAGGGGCTCTCCAGTAGTTTGTTTATGAAATGCAATGAAGGATGATTCAATAGTCAGCCCCTAGGTGAATACTGAATATTGGTTTGTGGGGGACTGTTCACTTCACGGCTATGAATTCCACTGTGAGTGATTCATGAGGAATTCATAATTCATAATTCATAATTCTTTATTTGCAAATTGTTAAATACAGATCTTGATATAAATGTTGGCATACAATTTGCTACAAAATAGCATGCAAATTTAAAAATAATCTTATAACTAAATTACATTGTCTATAATACACTATAATTATTGAAATTTACTTAATGACTATGATGTTAAAATTATTAATTTATTATTATGTCCGTTATACGTTAATTATTATTGTTTGTCAGTTAAATAGTCTTTGATAGTGTAATACCGTTTTTTTAACAATAGTTCTTTGATTTTAAGGAAGGTTTAAGTATATAATTAATTTCAATGTTTTGTCGAAATTTGTTGAAATATAACAGTAATTTTAGTAAGCCAAGAAGTACAGAAGGTTTGGACCAGAACTAAAGAGTGTTTCCGTAATTCAAAAACAATTTTAATTTACAGGGTGTGTCGTAAATATTACGACATACTCTGCAGGGTGATAGCTGACATCAAGGCCTATTAAAATAACGCAATACATGTTAGCCGAAATTTTACGGTTGACGCTCGTGCTAATTAACTTGACACTTGGCTCGAAACTCGAACCGCCTCCCGCTGTTTTTTGGTCTTGTATTATACAGGTGGCTCAGTATCGTGATGTTTGGAGGTCCCTACAAAAGGCCCATGTCCTGCAGTGGACGTCCATCGGCTGACATGATGATGATGATGATTGTGTGTGTCAAATGAACTAATTGTCTTTCTTATAAGAATTTACAAAGGCGAATCAAGTGACTAAATTTGTGTTTCCAGTTATAACCGGCAGTACGGACGGCATCGGCAAGCAGTACGCCCTGGAGCTAGCACAGAGAGGTCTCAACGTTGTGCTGATCAGCAGAAACCCTGACAAGTTGAAGAGTGTCGCTGAGGAAATTGGTAGGTGCTTAGGCTGCTGCGATCAAACAATAATATTTTAAGGATCTCACCTGATGGTAGAGGGCTAACTTGCAGTGGCGAAGAGTCCATACAAACCGATTCCCGTCGAATTACCGTTTAAAAATCCATACATATTTATTGTTGTAGTGAATATTGTTTATACGAGTAGTATATAAGAATATGAGAAACCATGTCACGCTATATGAATTTCCTCTTCCTTGGGTTACCTTCGACAATATTCCAACACAAGTTTATTTTACTACAAAGGTACCTGTTTTTTTCTTCTTCTATTATCTGCCGGTCAGTAAGGAACTGCAATGGATTTCTTCGTACTGACTTTCTATTTTTCATTTCTTTCTCTCTGTTTCTTTTCGGCTGGTTCTTTTTTCTCTCTCCTAATCATAATAGCTCTGAGCAGTGAGTAGGTACTTCCACCATTCTTCCTCGTCTGCTAGCATGTGTGTAATGAGGTTTTGCGCTTCCACCTTCGAAAGGTACCTCTAACGGTCTCTACACAGTATCGTACCGGAACGCTAAACCTGGCCGAAACGTACAATGTAGGTATGTACTTGTTGGCAGTAGACGTGTTTATCGGTAGCTTGGCAACTTTGTCTGTAATACTCCCGATGTTCCACGCCGGCCGGGATGCGTGTAGCGATGAACGAAAAACCCACGACTGATGCTCACTTCCCCGTACGCACGATTTCACACCCGCGTAGTCTTTCCTCTCGTGTCGCCCGCATATCATGGGAGTATCATTAACGAACTTGCCAGTCTATAATTTAGCCACAGCTAATGTCACCAGACCCAGACCTGCGCCAATTTAATTATAAAATTCTAAATTGACCCGAACTGGGAACCTTACCCACTCTCTTATTGTAAGGCTCAGCTTCATCAACTGCGACAGATAGGTCGCCAAAAAATTAGGAAGTAGTTAGGTATCTCATTCATGAACAGAGTGTGAGTCATGGATATTTTGGAGCCGATGTGATACTCTATACGCTCATCGTTTCTTCCTGTTATCTGGAACCGTTCGAGCACCAGTCCGTCTAGTACACTCGGGTAAAGGACCTCGAAAACATACATATAAAGTGGTTGGACGACCTGCCGCGCTGGTGCCTTTCACCTTGTACTACAAGGCGCTTAATGGAGGAATTTCCTTCTTTGGAAAACGTGCCCGAAAAATTTTAAGGAAAGAATCAGTACAATCTAACCAAAAAAAAGAAAAAGAAATAGAATCACCAAGTGGAGCAACAATGCGTAGTCTCATAATTTTCTCGAATATTTTTGGGCCATTCTCTACTCCTGTAACTACGTCGTGGTTGTTGATAAATTTTCAATGATGCTAAATAGATTTATTCCTGAACGGCAGTCAAATTGCATCTGTAGTTGAAAGCAGTCAAAGTTCCTTGATATTGTCATTCAATTTCGCAGGTGCTACGTAAAAATTGCTATTTAAACCGTTCCGCCTCATCATTCCAAAGAGCTGAAAGTTATTTCTTATATAGTTATTTATAAGTAACTGAGTTAAATACAGTAGGGTCTCGAAAATTTGAAATATATTCATTATTCAATACACATTGTGGCTTCCGCTTGATATTCAAGCTTCGATGATTTTTATTGTAATGCCTACAGTAATTTTTTTATTGTGGATATTTAATATAAAATATCTCACATATATAAAATTATTAAATAATATTATTACCGTCAAAAATTAATTGAAATACCTGCGTAATAATTAACGTAAAGTATTCATACAGATTGTATCAAGATTGTTTTTATATCACACGTCTGTTTCATTGCGTATAATTATAATGGATAAATAAATAAATCTGTAAGAACTACAAAAAAACCAAAGATGTTTAAACAGGCGGATTTAACGTTTTACAAGTAGTAATAAATTTCATCTCTCATACAGTATTTTTTTTTTTGCAGAAAAACTTCACAGCGTAAAAACCAAGACAATCGTTGCAGATTTCGCAAAGGGGACTGAAGTATACGAGCACATAGAAAAAGAGCTCAAAGATATCCCAATAGGAATACTAGGTAAATGACATTAAATATTTACTTATTTATATTAACTATACAACCGATTTAAAAAAGTTTTCACTACTCTTGCTCAAAAACACTGTCATATTACCACTCCACAGCGCGGCTAAACAAGCATTTTAGCCTCTAGGGGCTAAAATAATTTTGTTTTTTTAATTCTTGTCTGTTACGAGTTCTAGCCAAGTACTAACCTACTATAAAACGGAGGAGGTTTTATTCGAAAATGGAATCAATATAGGTAAACGATTGTTTTGAAAAATAAACAAAAAACTTTAAATTGGAATTAAATGCAGCGTTCTTGTCTGTGGAATGCGTTTATTTTTTTATTTAATTTTTATTGAGTTGCGAATAGAGCGAGATTTGAAGACATGGGACATCCTTTACGGTGTAATACTTTTGCCTTTTTCTCATGTGAAAAAAATGAAATTAAAAAGCGAGAATTTAAAAAACAATTGGCTAGAATAATACACACTTTATTTTTTTAAGAAATTTATTGTAAATTTGTGACGGTAACTTATATATTGTCCAACATTAATTGTTATTGTTGTCTTCATCTAGTAAGAATGGTGATCCTAATTTGGAGATGGATGAAATTTTCAATCTGTTACCATGAAAGTCGTGACGCATTTACTATTTACCTACCTAGGTAAAGTGGAGAAAACAATAACGAATGGATTCACTTACGAAAGGAGTTTTTTAAACTATTATCATTATTCATGTTCACAGTAGTCGGAAATTATGTTGCCGGGTAAAAGCATCTCCCTTAATATCCAAAATTGTAGACTTTGTACATTTAATTTTCAATTAAAATAAATCATTGAATATTGAACTAAACTATTTTATTTTCTCGCAATCGTAGTGAAAAGCAGAGTGTAACACGTGGGGCTAAACCCATTATAAACTCGGTTTCTATTTAGGCGTAAAAATACCTCGTATATAATGGGTCTTTTTAGCCCCTTGTATAACAATCTACTATTTCACCATTAGATTAATAATCGCTATATTAATTAATAATAAGTAATCGCTATATTTTATTCCCCGTATTCCCACGGAATAGGAAAGTACGTGGGTGACCTCTCGAGTTCGTTTTCTAGTATAACTATACCACTCGTAAAAACAGTCTGTGGGTGCGACTTTACTTATGAGAAAGTAAGGCACTGTGAAGAAGAATTTGTCGCCGTACTCAGTTTCTGTGTAAAATATTTAGCACATACCTTAATAACTGGGTTCTGTGGAACAACTATGTGCATTCACAGGCCATGCCCAATACACTGGCGTTTTTATCCCTCAGCGATTATATTTTGGCCCAATAAACCAGCTGACGCTTGAATAATTTTATGAGACACCATACCCATTATTGAAATTGTCTCAAACGCAAGCGTCGCAAATATGAATGCCTATCTATACATTTACAGTGCATAGATATAGTCTTTAAATAAGACTGAGTACTTACGAATCTTTGAGCATATTATGTACTTGCGCCAGCCGCTTGTAAAGTCCACACTAAGTAAATTGATATACTAAAAACTAATTGATTAATGACAGAATAAATTCGTTTACAGTAAACAATGTCGGCAAACAGTACGACTACCCGATGCCTCTGTGCGAGATCCCCGCGACCCAAGCGTGGGAGATCATCAACGTGAACGTGGTAGCGGTGACATCGATGACGCGCATGGTGCTGCCGGCGATGGTGGCGCGCGGTCGGGGCGCTGTCGTCAACGTGTCGTCAGGGTCGGAGCTCCAGCCGCTGCCTCTCATGGCCGTGTATGCCGCTACTAAGGTAAAGCTAAGCCTATAAATCTTTAAGCCATCTTACTGTTTCGTAGCGTGGTTATTGGATTGGATTGTACTAGCTTCATGTCGTTAACGTTATGGGATCGGACTTAAGCCAGAGAGGTTGATCTAGTGTTTGGTTATGGATGATAGTCCAAACCTAAGATCTCATGATGGCCTAAGCCGCGTTTTTTCATTATTTTAAGAAATTCTTATGTAGTAGTATCAGAGTTAGGAAATTAGAGAAATACATGAGAACGAGGGGTGTATCAGATAGCACGTTATGCCATAGGCAACGGTCATCATCCAATCGATCGTTACGTGGTCGGATATTGTCTTCTAAAGCCCACTAATCTGTGTTGGAACAGCGCTCATGTGGCAGTGTTCGATCTTGGCTTTAAATACTTCTAAATTTATAGGAAAGTAAGGAAGAAAATGATTTTCTGTTCTCCTTTAGGGTCCTGTACCCTAACAGAGAAAAATGCTTTGTTACTACCTCATAAAACTTCTGGTAATATTACTTTTTATCATTATGATAAATGAGCTTGCGTTTGAGTGCAATAATGCCTGATGGAAATAAATGAGGTATAGGCTGAGAAGCGCGGTCCAAAACGTGTCTATTCACTCACCTTCAAACTGCAGCAATGTAATTATTTTCCAGGTGTACGTCCGTAACTTCACGTTCGCAGTTCGGGAGGAGTACGCGCCGCAAGGCATCCACGTGCAGCACGTCTCCCCGCTGTTCGTGTCCACGAAGATGAACACATTCTCGCAGCGGCTGCTGGACGGCAACCTGCTGGTGCCCGACGCGAAGACCTACACTCGATACGCCATCTGCACGCTGGGCAGGGTGCAGACAACCACGGGCTACTGGCTACATGGAATACAGGTAACAGTTTATTAAGTAAAACTTCTTTACGCACGCTTGACATGAAAAGTAATCTGGTAAATTCGTGGAGCTATAAGAAAAGCGTCATCGGACGAAGCGAATGGACTTTGAGAGGGAGATATAGGTTAGTGAAGATAGAAAGAGAGACAGTTACGTTTTGTTTGCTATGAGCATTCGGTGTATGAGCAAGAGAGAGAAGTTTTACTTCAGCAGTGAGGTATAAAGCACACTTGTATTTTTTTTGTAAGTCAACTAAGTTCTGGATCTAGTGGTTAAATTATGTGACTTAGGATCAAGAGAACTCAGAACTATTCGAGTCCTGGATGAGGCTATGAAGTACTGTTTCTTATTTTAAGATAATTTACGGGAGTTAGGATATTGGGGACAAAAAAAACCGCTATGCCTTGGGCACATTGAGCACGTTAAGCCATCGCCCTTGGCCATTATCGCTAACATCTGATAGTGGTTTTTTAAATAGTTTAACATTATCTTCGCTCTGCAACTCTTATTAGAGAAGCATGCTGGGTTTCCAGTTCCTCTCTTCTATAAATAGAGAGGCCCTGGCCTGGTTAACTCTGGCATTGATTAGTCGTGACATACATTTCCGTTTGCTCTTCCTCCAAGTGAAGCTAGAATTAATGACTGAAAGAAGTAAACATATGATTTTATATTGTTTCAGTATTTATTCATCAAGTTAGCACCCGAGTGGATAAGAATAAAAATCGGCGCACACATGAACAGAGGCTTCCGGGAAGAACACATGCAGAATGTTAAAATTAAAGCACAATGAGTAACGCTAGGTAGAATTTCTAGGTCAACTTTTAGTACAATTTATTATTCCAATTGATTCCTAATTCATATCTGAATGCTAAATGTAAATAGATGATAAGTAGTTAGTGATTCCGTTATTTGTTAATATTTGTGATTTGTCAGTGAAAATGGTCATACAGATACGTATGTTTTTTTTTACGTTACGATTCATTTGCATTGTGGTTTTATAAAATCATTGATTTTTTTCACCCAAAATATCCGTTTGTAAATCTATAGGTATAGCAATGAGACTTATTAACGTATGTAACACACTTTTTGCCATATCGTAATAATTCAAATTCGTATATGTAGAATATTAAGGCCTTCATTATTTGATTTGGTTGTTTATGTAATTTGTGTTCATAAGTTACTGTTTAGTCATTCATAGGTATAAAAGATTGTCCTTCTACAATCACGGTTAAAGGGCTTTCATAGGATTATTAGTTTTTATCATGTGAATGTGAGTCATGTTATTTGTTATTATAATGTATTTAGTAGTCAATACTAATTAAAGATCAAGAAAATGGTTCATCTGATAAACAAAGATCATCTAAAGTTCATGCTACTGAGGCGGTTATTTTAAGCCTCACGTACCTGAACACCGTCGGTAAAATAAAACATGGTGGTAGTACTTCCCGGATGAGTTCTGTGTCAAAAAGTATTCTTAAAATTATGTGATATTTTAAATATAAGTTGTTGTAAAAGTACTTGCTTGACTTTTAATTTATTTTAACGCTATTATATTATTTTGCTATAATATTTATTATAATATTTTGCTGCGCATTTTATAGGTAGACAGCTTTTAAGTTACGGTTGTACTTTGTTTCTCGACTTGGTGCCCGCACTGCCGTGCCTTCTTATATTGATATTGGTGTAAATCCCAAGTCAAACCTGATGTTTCAAAAGTTCTTGTCAATTAAAACAACTTGCGTCATAGAGGAATTAGATACTTGCTATTTGAATAGGTCTCTCGCGGTAATGTTTTAGTCGCAATATTAAGTAAGTATAGTTCTAATATTATAAGTCCTAAGGGCGAGGATGGAACTCAAGATCACCGAGTCCCATTCTTATGTAAGTACCTTGGTACGTAACCGTGGATTTTAAATTCCTCCGAGATAATTTGTACCTATTCTACGAGTGTCATAGAGTCATAGACAACGAGAAATTTAAAAATTACTAGCATAAGTGACTGTTAATGTAAAGGTGGGTACAGATTGGTGCAATGCAACATGTAATGCAACATGCAATGCAAGAATTTGACGTCCACATTGCTGCAATGTATCACGAAAGCTCGTGGTTTGGACGCCTCGCGCGCACGAACTGCGCCTGGGTCGCGCACGCTCCGAGCGTTACAACTCGTGCGCGGTTCGATCCAAGATTTGTCGGTTTTTGGTACGAACACAAAGGGGCGCGCAGTGTGCGCAGGGCTGAGCCGTGGACGTTCATTCGTTTCGTCCGCATGCGCAACGATCATGGTGGTGAGGGCTAGTGTTTGTTACGAAATGCGGGAACAGATGTTCTCGAATGATTCGTAGTCAATGCGCGTATCGCGCGCGCCACACGTCCAAGGCAGCAGGGAACATGCAATGTAAGGCAGAATATTACATTACATGTTGCATTGCACCAATCTGTACCCACCTTAATAGAGCATTTATATTATTACAAACACTATTTCGTAGATATTACTAATCTGGGCTGGTTGAGTATTCGAATTGAAACCAAGCCATTTTATTACCCGACTGCAAGAAGGGTTATACTAGAATTATATTTAAAATAGGAAGGACTATTAGTTAGTCAAAGTTATATTTTATTCATTCCTAAAATGTCAGGATTTCGCAATTTCGTTAACAACATGAGGGCCAATATAGCCCGGAGCAAACAGGCTCGTGCAGCTCGTAGAGCAGACGTCGAGTTGCAACTTCTTCGGAATCCTGTCGAGGTACTGTCGCTCTAATCTATACAATCCTGGTTGCAAGTAGGTAAAGGCAAAGATTTTATTAAAATCGTTGGGTCTTAGTAGTAGGTAGTCCTTAGAAACGGCTTAGTAGGGCTTCAGTAGAAAAATGGCCTGTTAAGGGGAAAATCCGTTTTTGGAAAGAGAGCTAAAGAGACCGATAGGAAAGAAACATCAATAAATTTGATTGAGAGATTATTGGTCCTTGGGAGCAGGAACGAAATATTCATTCATGAGCAAAATAAAATACTTTGTGTAGGTGAGTCTGAAAAAAGTATGAACATAGCGAAGTAGCGAACCATTTTTTTCGTGTCAATGCCTCATGCGAGACACTATGTCGGGTCAATGTTTTATTATGTCTTGTACAATAACATACGCTGAATGATTTTCAAATAAATGTGAATGCCCGTTGTGATATCGCCTATCGTCAAAATATAGCAACGATTACCAAGACGACTGTAAAACTATCTGCAATTAATTTTGCATTTTTCATTATACCAGCTTCGCAGTGCCTGCACTCCTGCAGAACAGTCTGCGAACAGTGCGTGTTGTCAAAGACCGAAGGTTCTGAGATTTGGTCGCTATCTATTTGCCTTATTTGAAGGCTCAGAGTCAGCGGGCGATGGAATGACCTATGTACCTCTTAGTATCTCTGCGTGATTGAATCAGAAATGAGGAGATCCGCAGAAGAACGGCCTCCGTGGCGCAGTGGTATGCGCGGTGGATTTACGAAACGGAGGTCCTGGGTTCGATCAACGGCTGAGCAGATTGAGATTTTCTTAATTTGTCCAGGTCTGGCTGGTGGGAGGCTTCGGCCGTGGCTAGTTACCACCCTACCGGCAAAGACGTACCGCCAAGCGATTTAGCGTTCCGGTACGATGCCGTGTAGAAACCGAAAGGGGTGTGGATTTTCATCCTCCTCCTAACAAGTTAGCCCGCTTCCACCTTAGACTGCATCATCATTTACCATCAGGTGAAATTGTAGTCAAGGGCTAACTTGTAAAAAATAAAAAAAAAGAACCAAAGTCATCAACATTGCTCAGCGAGTCGCGAAGCTGAAGTGGCAATGGGCAGAGCACATAGTTCGGAGAGCCGATGGACGTTAGTGTCCCAATGAGCTGGAGTGGCGACCCTGCACTAGAAAGCGCAGTGTTGGTCGATCAGCCACCAGGTGGACTGACGACATCAAGCGCGTCACAGGGATTCGCTGAATGCAGGCGGCTCAGGATCGTGGAACAAAAGGCATATGTCTTGCAATGAACGTCTATCGGCTGATATGATGATGATTTTTTTTTATTTATTTATTAGTCACACACAAAAGTAAAAAGAAAAACAGTGGACAAGGAAACACTTATCTCTTTAAGAGATCTCTGCCAATGAACCTTGGCAATGGGAGAGGTTGTAAACAAAAGAAATGGATAGGTACAATAAGAAAAGTGGGGAAACATATTATACTTAATAGATATATAATAAAAGTAAATAATATTAAATATATCAAAAATTACAAAAATACAGAAAGATGTTCATGAAGTCGATGTTTAAAGGTTTTTTTTAAATAGTATCTGGTAGTGAGTTCCACAGACGCGAGAACTAAAAGATTTCGCACAAAATACGGTGTAATAGGGAGGCATAGATAGAGATTTTAATTTTACACAAATCCCACCAGTCTCAGACGATGTGGGGCTTCGCGGAAGAGCTCTTGCAAGTAGGAAGGTGAAGAGGTATTTATGATTTTGAACAGCGTCGTGAGTATATGAATATTCCGGCGATGACGAATAGGTAGCCACTTTAGTTTGTTATGGAAATGAATGAATGATATGAATGAATGAATGAATGAATGATATGAATGAATGAATGATATTTTATTCATGAAAATGTAGGTTTAACATGATGGTACATATTATACAATTGAGCCTTTATACATTTTACCATAACTGGTGTATGAATTATCTTAAATAATTAAATACATTTGAATGAAGAAAAAAAAAGAATCTAAATTAATACAATGTCACAATTAGAAAATAATAAGTTAGAAAATGTCCATGTCCATAAAATAATCTTGAATGTCATAATAACTTTTTTTTAATAATAATTTATAAATTTTACATTTAAATATTGACCAGGGCATCTCTTTAAGACTATGAGGAAGTTTATTATATATTTTTATTGCCATACAAAAAGAACTCTTGGAATATATTGTCAATCTTGTGGGAGGTCTAACCAATTTATTTTTGCGGCATGTTCTCAGATTTGCGTTGTTGGTGTGAATAGAGAATAGACTAGGGTTTCTTTTTACAAAAAGAAGCATTTGATATATGTACTGACTAGGTAATGGAAGAATTTCAAGTTTTTTAAATAAGGGTTTGCAGCTATCCAAAAAGTGGCCTCCGTACATAGACCGAATACATGCTTTCTGACGTATAAATGCTCGATTAGCATCTACTGAATTGCCCCACAAGATTAATCCATATTGCAGTATGGACGATACATAACCATGATACGCTAGTAAGGCAGTCTTTAAATTTGAGGTTCGACTAAGCCGTCTCAGGACATAGGTGAATCGGTCTAATTTTATACATAGTTTGTCCACATGGTCCTTCCAATTACAGTGTTTGTCTAATAAGAGGCCGAGGAATGATACAGTATCTACTTCTTCTATTGGCATTTGATCATATACAATACATAGATTTGATGGAGTACTATTGTAGGTCAGAAATTGAACACATTTAGTTTTTGTTGTATTAACTGATAGGTTATTAGCTTCCAGCCAATCCTTAGTTTTCTGTAATGTTGTGTTAATTTCGTTTTGAAGCATGTTTTTGTCTTTGCATTTAATTGTAATTGTAGTATCATCTGCGTATAGAATGCAGTCATGAGGGATGTGTTCTGGTAAAACGTTGATATAAATTATAAATAATAGCGGTCCTAAGACACTCCCTTGAGGTACACCGTAAGGGTTTAGATTACTATAGCAGCAACAAAACCTTTTACAATGACTATTTAAAGTTTGTTGGATTTCGACACATTGCTCACGCTGGCCTAAGTAGCTTGTTAGCCACTGGAGCCCTTTTCCTCTTACCCCATAACGTTCCAACTTTCTCAGTAGTGTCTTGTGACAAACTAAGTCGAAAGCTTTCGACATATCAAGGAATACTGAAGCCATGTTCATTTTTTCATTTAACCCTTCTGTTATAGTTTTATTTAGTGCGAAACACGCCAATGTTGTACTCCTATTTCTCCTAAAACCATATTGCTGTGATTTTAATATTTTATTACTCTCTAAAAAAGCAGTTATCTTGTTACACACTATTTTTTCGAATATTTTAGACAAGATAGGGACTAGTGTTATGGGTCTGTAATTACTAATATTATTTTTATCGCCTTTTTTAAATATGGGTTTTACTATAGAATACTTCAATGTTGCAGGTAGAGTACGGATCGCCGTTGACTCGCGCTCACTTGAAGCAGTGTCTCCTGTCTCTGCCCGATGATCCGCAATGGAACTCCCTCATATGCGTGTGCGTGCTATTGGGCGTCATCATCGTTACTCTGGATATGGAGCGGCACAGCATCGTGGACCTGTTCGACACTTGTTACAACATATTCTACGCTGCCCACGTGCTGGCGCTGGCGTACAACTTTGTGTCTGATCCCACGACGAGGCTAGATGTGTGCACTGCATGTTAGTATTGGATTTGTCATCGTTATCAACCCATATTCGGCTCACTGCTGAGCTCAAGTCTCCTCTCAGAATTATACTACAGCCTTTCTTGATGAGTACTGTTTACCAATAAAGAAATAAAAAATGAAGGTAGAAAACGCATGTCGTTTCATAACTCGATCACTTGGCTACAAGGGCTGGTTTATATTGTTTCAGTGGGGTACCTCATCGATATATTCACGTTCAGCCATCACTTCGTGGACGACCCCAAGACCTACGTGTACAAGCTGATCTGTTACTATTTGCGATTCCACAGACCTTACAAGTATTTGTGTGAGTTATTGCGTATCCAATTTCGTAGTGAATCTTGTTAATGAGTACAGATCCTTACACTAATAAATCTATTTATAGGTTCCTCTGATACAGAAAATTAAACTTGGTGTTTCATCGTTTTAACAATTCACAAAGCATGGTAATAAAAAAAGTAAAACACCAGTTATTGCTCTTGTGTATCGTGCATTACCTACTTTGGCTTCAGTTCACATTTTCTATAGCTTGGCAACTTCGTTCGTAACACTCCCGATGTTGCGCGCGGGCCGGGGGACGTGTAGCGATGAATGAAAACCCACGACTGATGCACGTCGCTTCCCCGCACGCACGATTTCACACCCGCGCAGTCTTTCCCCCCGTCGCCCGCATATCATGGGAGTGTTATCAACGGGCTTGCCAGACTATAATACTCGTACTTAGATTATGCAGATCTTCACAAACTGCAGATATATACCTAGATTTTAGATAAGAAGAAATTGGATTCAATTTTATTTATTTGAAGCTTGACTTTTTAATGTTTGACTGTTAATCTATACTAATATATAAAGCTGAAGAGTTTGTTTGATTGAACGCGCTAATCTCAGGAACTACAGGTCCGATTTGAAAAATTCTTTCAGTGTTAGATAGCCCATTTATCGAGGAAGGCAATAGGCTATATATTATCCCCGTTTTCTTACGGGAACGGAAACCACGAGGGTGAAACCGCGCGGCGTCAGCTAGTGTATTATATTGCAGGGACATTAGACAACTATCATCTGAAGGGGAGCGTGGTCGGCACAGCTCTGAAGTACTTTTACCTATTCCTGGTGCTGCGAGTCACTTGGGTTGTTATTTGGCTTCACGTCGAGGAGGTATTTCATTTTTCTTCATCCGATATTCAAACATACGCAGAGAATTGACAAAATTCTCAGATATGCAGGTTTCCTCACGATGTTTTTCCTACATCGATTGCGACACGTGATATTTAATTTCTTAAAATGCACATTACTAAAAAGTTGCATGTTCCGAACCGGATTCGAACCTACCCTCCGAATCGAAGGCGTAGGACATATCCACTGAGCTATCACGTCTCTCATGTTTACTATATACGTACATATACACGGTGTCCCATAAGTAATGGATAAAACACAAATTGACGGCCTCCGTGGCGTAGTCGTACGCGCAGTGGATTTACAAGACGGAGGTCCTGGGTTCGCCGTGGCTAGTTACCACCCTACTGACAAAGACGTACCGCCAAGCGATTTAGCGTTCCGGTACGATGTCGTGTAGAAACCGAAAGCACACTTGATATATCTACTGTGCAGAAAGGGTGTGGATTTTCATCCTCTTCCTAACAAGTTAGCCCGCTTCCATCTAAGATTGCATTTTCACTTACAGGTGAGATTGTAGTCAAGGGCTAACTTGTAAAGTTAAAAAAAATTGTAGATGCACCAGCTAATTATCTAAAACTAATTTGAATAGTTTAAAAAGTGACCAATTTATGTTTTTTGTTCGAATCAGTTTTTTCAATGCTGTAGCTGCTGTAATTAAGATTTTAGAACAACGGGACACCCTGTATATAATTATGTCGTCCGTCACCAGTTGGAAACCGATCACGTCCACTCCTACAAGCCCGAGCCCCACCGCCCTGACGTCACGGATGAGGAGAACCAGATCACCAGCAGATTCCTCATCGCACTTTACATCGTCAACAAGATGTTTATACCTATTGGGTAACTTTGACTTCAATAAAAATATATGAATTACATTATTAGTATGAAGCAATGATTTTATATTAGATCACAGACACACTGTGTCACAGAGTAACCAGTGAGTCTTTACAAACAGGTGAAGCCCATTAAAAAAAAAAGTCACGCGTCTCCTTCACAACCGCATATACAAACTTTTTTCATAATTTTTAATTTAAAATTTAACACTAACAACAATTACGTAAATTAATATAATAATCAATAATCTATACTTATAATAAATATGTAGAGAGGTCAATTCTGTACATGAAATATATTACGAAAATAACTATCACGGGGTGATTAGTGGTCGATACTGATGCCAAAAATGATATCAGTAATTTTTGTCTGTCTGTCTGTCTGTCTGTCTGTATGTTCTTTATAGAAACAAAAACTACTCGACGAATTTTAACGAAACTTGGTACAATTATGCTTCATACTCCTGGGCAGGTTATAGTATACTTTTCATCACGCTACAATCAATAGGAGCAGAGCAGTGAAGGGAAGCTTCCGTCGCCGTTGCGTGGTAGGGTAGGGAAGGCAGCTGCCCCCCTGCCCGTACCTCGCTAAACTTATTAAAAGTGATGTGTTCTACGTCGTTAGACCTTCGACGTCACCAGTGAATGACTACGAGCGCATGGCGTTCCTCCTGGTGATGGTGACCGGCTGCCTGGTGGTGACAGGCGCGGCGGTGGCGTCCTTGTCGCTGGTCATCAGCGTCTACATGAGCCCCGAGGAGACCTTCCGCACCAGATACAGGCTCATCATGAAGGAAATGGTACTCACACTAGTTATCATCAGTATGTGATTTAGTTTTATGAGTCGCGAAGCTAAACTGGCAATCTGTGGTAGTTTGAAGAGCCGATGGACTTTGGGGTTCCAAGGTGCTGGAACGGCGACCCCGCTCTAGAAAACGCAGTGTTGATTGAACCAGGTGAACTGATTCGTTGCAGGCAGTCGATCGTGATGTTTGGAAGTCCCTACAGGTTCTATGTCCTGGGCCTACAGTGGACGTCCATCGTCTGATAATGATGATGTAATTTGGCGAAGTTACGGTGATTATGTTTCTTGCGATCTTTGTGCTTATTTCTGATGCCTTGCATCGCTTTGTTAAAGTTCTAGTTCGGGTAGCTAGTGTTGAACTATATTTATGAGTAATTTCTTGCGTTCTCCATTTAGGCGTCCTTACTAACCCCGGTCAGATTTCGTTCACATTTATTTTCATTATCATTATCTCTTGTAAGGATCAATAAAGTTTTATATAGTTATCTGTGCACCCATAAAGATGAATGCTAAACCATAACTTTATCCTTTGCAATTATTTAATGGTAACTTTCTCGTTTCTTTCGTGTCAATAAATAATTTAAGCTAATTAATAATTGATCTCTTCTAGGAATCATCCAATGTGCCACCAACCTTACGCGATAAAGTCGAGACCTTTTACAAGATGTACTGGCACAAGCAGAGAGCTGTATCCGCCACTCGGCTGATGCCAATCTTCCCACCTTCACTATCGAACACTATCTACACGGACATCTATTTTAAGGCTACGCAGAGGGTAAGAAAATAGGAAAAACCAAGATTCGAGGTATATTGTAACTTTTGATTCACTTTTCTGCAAAACAACGTTAACTATTTCTTGGAAAAAAACATAACATAATCTCCGTTTTGAAAGTCGGACAATAAGAAAGATAGATAAAGCAAACGTTGATATGTTTCAGTGCCGGATTCTTCGTGACCTTTCCTACGAGTTTTTAGCAGAACTGGCTAAGAATATGGAGACAATTCATTATATCCCTGGAGATGCAATTATAAAGAGGAATGATATTAAGTCTTCCATTATATACATTACTTATGGTGATATTGAGGTAAGATGTGAAGTTCCAGAAGTCGATCGTATATTCAATCTACATAAGGATACGTAAGCAGCACTAAGCGTACATACTGTCAAACGGTTGTCAACAGTAGACAAACTATATTATGCAGTTTGGGCTCGCCATTAGTCAAGTGACAGTTTTTAGCGAGTTTTTAAGTGTCTTTCAAAACTAACATGTGGAAGACTTGGAAGCAAATTGTTGAAAATGTTCTATACCTAATGTAGATCAAAGTCTCTTTCATCTATCCACTATCATCATAACGCTTTCACAGAATTATTTTCAAACTTTACCTGCGTACTACTCTGCACATCTGCATATTTAGAATGTATCTATTATCTTGCCTTGCCTGTTGTTTATTAGATATAACGATTGACAGTGGCGTGAGGATGGGTAAGTGTAGACTTGATTCGCGATTTCAAATAACCTTTTCCTTTTATTCTTATATTTTTAACGCCTAACGTGATGTAAAATTGATTATGATTTGTACCCCGTAACATCCAGTAGATAATGTAAAATTTCCTAGATGTTGACAGCAGAGGACGACAGCACAGCAATGCTTCGTATGATCCGAGGTACCATCCTATCTCAATACGCGGGTTGTCCCGTGGCGGGCTGCGGGCAAGCTCACGTGGAAATCCGAGCAGCAACCTACTGCACCGCCCACGTGTTACGGTATCTCGACTTGTGGAAGACGGTTATTAAGTACGGTAGAGAAAATGGACAAGGAGCGATTGTTTTGGCTACTTTTTATGTAAGATGCATTCTTGCAATTGTTAATAGTATTAAATTCACTTCTGTAAACAAATGTGAAGGATTACGCTTTCAGATACTTATTTTCGATAACAAAATTAATTCGATGGTAATCAATTTTTACTATGTCTTTATCATGATAATTTCTTCTTTATTTATTTATTTTTGTATATTACTTGTCATATACAAAATTTTTATTGTAACAAATGTCATCGAGTGCCTACTGAGAACCTACTTAATTATGTAATTAAATATTTTAATTAACATTTAAATATTTATTTAAATGTTTTCAAGAATTTTAGGCCCGTATTATTAAACGTTATTCAACTTTAGAACATGACGTATATGAGTGCAGCGTTGCATTTCTCACTTTAAAAATAAACATCACTATTATGATCTCAAGTAGTTAGAACTTATAGTGCGATCTAGAACACCTAATAATATTTAAGATAAAATGAAACCTCGTTTGTAATTTATTTTTAATATTCAGGAGCATTTTGAAAAAGTGAAGAGACATTACTCCTATCGATTGCCTGAAGAAGCCAAGTATGTATAACATGATTTAGATAAAATATGATTAGTTACCGATTTAAGGATTGTGAATATGTAACCCATCGCTTTGTTTATAGATATAAGAGTAGTATACTTCATTTTAAACGGAATTTAATGTACATCAAAGAGTCGAAGGACGCTGCTGGGAATCAACAACTGGCCGAAACTGATGTCATGATTGATATAGCTGGAAGTTATATAATGCGAAACGTTAGTAGAATTTAACTTTTACGAAATCTTTAAACGTTATTCATTCATGTTAATAAAATAAAAACAAGTAAATTGTTAATGATTCATATTATAAGGTTTCCTTCCAAACAAAACAAACTTGTAGCTTTGATCATATTCTAGCAAAAAATATTTTTCTGAAATCATTTTTCTTAACAATCTCCTTCGAATTTTAATCGCTATGCCTCAACTATTTGTAATACGAGTAAATTAATAATGAATTAAGTATTTTTACATAGAGAGCAGATTCATCATTAACCGACGAAGCAGATGCCATCTGCCTGCGACCTACGTTCCCCTGCATCTTGCAACCTAACTCCTCACTGCAAGTTGTCTGGAACACCTTTGTCTCCTGCCTCATCATCACTGTTTGCATAGTAAGTTTAATGAATTCTGTTTTGTACTGTTTAACTATTTAAATCTGCCACTATATTTCTTGAAGGATTATTAAATTTTGCAATTATATTTCAGACGCATCCTTACTTTATGGTGTACAAAAGAAATGTTTCACTGGGATTCAGATTTTACGATTACATCGTGACTGTCATTTATATTGTTGATCTGTTTGTGTATCTGTCCACTGGAGCTAATGTTGAAGATGGTAATATGATTCTTGTTACCTAAATTAGTATTTGCAGTTGCATACTAAACATCAAAATCTAAATTGTTTTTTATTAAAGCAAGCTTTGTTTAAGCGTTGTGAATTCTTCAATCGAGGTCAAACAGTACTGTTTGTAGTTAGAATAAGTGTAAGTTGTTTGAATACTTGGTCATAATTCCTTTTGACTATGTCCTATGTATGCACTGTTCAGCTGACATTACCAGCCAACTCGATCCATTACTTTATTTTATTTCACACAATATTATGTTGAAAGGTGTGCCCATAACGCTGGCGCAGACGTCGTCCCAGCAGGTGCGCAGCAAGTGGTTCGTGCTCGATGTGTTGGGCACGTTGCCTATCTTTGAGTTCGTCGGCGATCGACACTTCGCTGGCATCAATAAACTTTTAAGATTACCAAAGGTTAAGGATACAAGATATATTTATTAATGCAGATAATAGGTAGTTGTTATACACAAGATCCTAGCTAACTGGGGGGATTAACTTTTTTTCTGTGTGTCACATACAAGTCCATTCAGTTCATTTGATTTGCTAACAATTGCCGTAGAGATCATTATTGTTATAACTTTAAAACAAGTTACATAAAATCTTTAGATTTAAATTTCAGATAAGAAATCCTTTAATAGTCTTTCGCCATCTTTGTATTTTAGGCATGCACACTTTGCTTTGCAGTTAGAGTTTCATGCTTAGTTCTTTTCGGCAGAACCTACCTGGTAACCCGGTGACTTGGTGACTGGTATTCCTTTCAAATGTATTCCTTTTTTCTGTATTTGCAGGTATTTCGAGTGCTCAAGGTAGTTGAAGATGAGTGCGTCTACTACAGTAATATTTTGCGATTCTTCTCATATTCTCTGCTCCTGTTGATGTCTTGTTATCTGTTGGCTGCTTTGCAACAAGGCTTTATGTGCTTTAAGTGAGTTAGTAGTAAGGTAGTCTATATTATATGTTTTTTGTCGAAAATAGTAAATACATCTTAATCTGGATACACTACCTAATGACCAAATTAGTAATTGTAATAAAATCTAGCTGCAACTGCAAGAAATCGGGTAATGCGGGAACCATTAGATAAAAAGTATTATGCCTATAAAGGCATAAGTAACAAATATAATTTGAATGGACTAACACGCTAAAGTAAATAATAATGTACCTACGGCAAATTTTCATTAGTAATTTTCGTGTGAATTTGCAGGTTTGGTCACTGTCTTGTAACGAATTTCACTCACCCGCCGTACTGGACTAATCAAAGCTTGGATGACGAGACAGTGGATATGAGACTGGCGTTTGGACTGTATTGGGCTATTTCTATAATCTCTTTTACGTGTAAGTACACAACACACGATTGGTGGCGTAAGTACCTCAAACCAAGGAACCCTACAATGTGCGTGGCGCGACACACTTAGTTTCAAATACATTTGAGTCATGGTTATTATATGGATTCTTTGGAGTTTCTAAAGGTCGTAGCAGGTATCCTGTATCCTTATTTTTCCTCGTTGTTTCAGCTCACATAGAGACGTGGGGTTCCCTGAACTTGAACCATGTGGTGTACACGATTTTTGTTCTGGAGATATGTACAGTATTATACATATTCATAGAGGCCGTGTACTCTGCCACTATCATGGTGACCACTGCTCTGAGGTTGTATTCACATTTTTTTATTAACATTCGTAGCTCCTGGCCCTCCTTCCCAAGACAGGAAGGAAAAACGGTCAGGAAACGCACCAGTCCGCAAGCACTGGTTGAACAGCTCTCTGTGACGCCCTTCCAGGAACTCTCAGGTCATGAAACTAACCCAGTCCAGGAGAGCCATCTGTTTCTGTAACGTTGATAACGTTTAGTAACTGCAACTACGAGTATCAGGTGCAGATGCGTCTTTACCTATGATCCAGGGGGTGTAGTACCCGGGCGACGGTTTTTGGCGCTTATTGGAGGGCGCAAGGGTGCACACAGGCACTTCATATGTTAGAGAGGCTTCTGATCATGTTCATCAGAATATCGTAACGACCAGTACCGATGATCTTTCAAATTTTAATAACAATGAAATTCGATTTAAACATTTTAATTTTAGTTACTGTTGGTTTCGAAAAATCAAGTCTGTCAACTCCGGCCCCTTAGATGCTACCGTAATTTGTGTTCGTTCTATTAATTTGTGTTTTTAGAGAGGATTACGACTCATGTATCGAGAACGTATCAAAGTTTCTGGTCACCCACGACGTGGATCCGATATTGAGAGAGCGTTTTTTGGGATATCTGCAACTGTGCTGGTTTACTGACAAGGTACTGATGTATTATTTGTTATTTTTAGCAAATGCATTTTACCGTAGCTGGGCGCTTTCACAATACTCTTTCCAGCAGGCTATAATGCGCGCCAAAAGATAACGAGATATCTTTGACTACGAGTATATTAAATAGGTATAACTTTCGTTACGATGTGGCTTCAATTATCAAAATCAAATGTCTGTTTCTCTGCTGGTAGATACAATAACAATTGCCTCATTGCCTGTTGTTATTTTACAGGGATATTCAATGACTAACAAACGGCGGTCGATATTCTACGATCTTCCACCACACGTGTACCAGGACATCGTAGCGAGGGAGAGAAGCAAGTTCATTCTTGGCGTGGCTTTTATGAAGGTAAACTGGAATGATATGACGTACGTGTATATTATCTTATTGTTTTTTATTCTGGCTTTTGAGCCGTTGGTCAAAAATCTGGTCATATCTAAAGACATGGCTAATATTCTTCATTCTTTTCAAGAGATATCTAAAATGATTCCCCATGTCTTAAATGTCAACTTATCGTTTCAGTTACTTCACAAGGAGGACTTGAAGAATATATCATCAAAGGCGATACTTTTCTGCACGTCACCCAACGAGATTCTGCTGAACACGGGGGACATGTGTAACGAGATCTACATTATCAAAAAAGGAATATGTGAGGTTTGTAGTTACAGTTGGCCTTGTTGGTCGAGTCGTTTGCCAATGTGGGTACCTATTCGAGTCCTGGGTCAGGCTACGAAATTCTAAGCTTTATTTCATCTAAGAAGTGTTTACTAAAATTCTCAGCCCGGAGTTGGAAAGTTGGTGGAGTTACACCTCGGTGCTTCCGATAGACTACGTTAAGTTGCCGTTCCAAAACGTATGATACTTATTGGCCGTTAAAGAATTTATACTTAACAGTTTTTACACGAACAATTAACACAAATGTTTCTTTGAAAAGTTTCTAATATTTTCAGATATTAAGCCCTGACACTAAAGGTGTGGTCGCAGTGCTAAATGCAAGAAGCAATTTTGGAGTTCTCGAATGTCTATTGCGTAACTATGAATACCATTACTTATTTTTATATACCTACAAAGTATTACGAATTTGCATGTCGTTCTTTATTTTTGTATATTTTGAAATGCCTCAACGGTCTCGTTATTAGCTGGTTCAGCTACGGAAAATAAGGTCCAGGGATCAAATCCCGGGTTAGGCCAACGAAAAAATAAGTTATTGGTATTTTTATTGAAGAATGAAGAAAAATCTTGATATCTGCCTGGAGCTGGGAAATTGGTGTTAGTATACCTGCTTGCCTCGGCGAGCATGTAAAGCCGTAGGTCCGCCGCCTGATCTTTCATCGGTCGTGTCGGTCTGCCGTCCCATTGGACTATAAGAGTGAGGGAAAAGAGAGTACACTTGTGCTCTATCTCCTGCGGAAAATCTAAAATATGACTACAAGGTTGTGCGGTAGTAAGCACCTTGTAGCCATCAATCCGAATTATAGCCATAAATTGCTGTAATTTCACCGGCAATCATACCTATTAGTTCGAAATAAATGCCGGCTGCTTCTAGATACTAATAAGTTTGGCAGTAGTTCTTTCCTGAACGAGTTTTTACACAAAGGGTTATTACATAAATGATATTCCAGGTATTCCAACGTTCTACACGGTGCGCGCGGTCACGCATGTAGAGATATTCACTATATCCAGGAAACATTTAGTGAACGCCATCGATATCCCGCAAATCAAAGAGGCCATTGACTTCTGTAAAGAGCAACCGGTGAGTGTCAAATCCTTCGCTAAAACCACAATCAATTTTAGATTTTTGAACATTGTTATGATTTGCTAGGATTTATAAATTTTCTTTAAAATGACAATATTAATAGGTCAAAATTTAGAGTTTCTTGCGTTTATTGGCATATGCAATCTTTAACAGACAACCCCTGTTGACAATACTTGCGGGGAAAGAGCGAGCTAAGGGCTAAGATTTATAATATCCTCTCTCCTATAAGGTCCTGGCACTCTCTCCTGTAAGTCAAATTCAAATAGGCTGATAATGATCAAAAAAATAATAATTCAAATGGATCTTGAGCCAAACATTCCGACGCGGAACATTTAGTATCAAAATTAGTTTTCTCGACAAATTATTAAAGGAAGAGACGTCGAGGATGTTTATCTCATAATTTCGGACGAGTGGTTACTAAATCTGCCATCTTGAAAATTATGTCAGGTAGCTAATGAATTTGTGATGTTTCGCTGATATTACTGCATATAATTATAACTAATCTATTAGCAGACGCCCACTTCAACCGAGGAACCCTTCATAATAGCGGAAGATGCATCGTTTTGTTACCTTATCTCAAAGGTATATCGATTAAAACGCCAAGGTGGCTTGACTTTTTTCCGACATTTACAACGACTATTTCAACCTTGACAAATTATTTATATAAACCTTCCCCATGAATTTTTAACTGCTTGAAAATCCGTTTAGTAGTTTTCCAGTTTATAGCGAACAGACAGCAAGACAGACAGACGTGGCTAGTACTCACTAAACCCCCTTTCCAAAATTTCCGGTACGATATCGTGCACAAACCGAAAGAAATGTGGACTTTCATCCTACACCTAACGAGTTAGCTTTCGCTTCCATCTTTTCAACATCACTTACCATCAAGTGAGATTGCACTCAAGGGCTAATTTGTAAAGAATATTTGATTTGTTTCATGCGAAAGCAATACTCTCGTCTCCAAAAACGTCGGGAGCCGTTCACCTCGTACCAGCCGCCGGAGCCGACACCCAACATGGCAAAGTTCCGCTACCCGAGGAAGTATGAGCAAGACAACGCCTTCTTGCAGCCCTTCCATAGACTTGGCATATTCTCTGTACTGAGGTAAAAGTCAATAAATAAATTCATCATCATCATTGTAAGACATTTAACGGTCCACTACAGGGTTAAGTCAGAGTTGGCAGGCATTTTGTTACATAAAATATGTGAGCGTTTGGTTGCAATCATGCCTGATGCAGCCTATGGTGGAACGCGCTTGCCTAGAAGATGACTATTCACACTTGACTTAAAGATGTAAACCTTTGCTGTAGGTGATAGGGTAAACTGAAGGGTATTCCATGACTTCACAGCGCGGATCAGGAACGAAGAGCTTCGTATGAGTCCAAGGGACATCAACTACGTAGAGATGCATACTGTTGCGATGCCTGGCAGTTCTGTTTTAAAAAGGTGAAGGACGAACTAGATCGAAAATTCCTGGGCGCACTCTCAGAAATATATCTTGTAGAAAAACGACAGACAGGAAACCTTTCAGCGTTTCTCCAACAATTAGTTTAGAGTGATAATGTTTAATTTAGTAACTATAACTATCAGATGTTAATAATGATAGTTGGGACCGACGGCTTAACATACCCTCTGAGGCACGTTACACAAAACTGGAAATGCTGAAAATATTTACTCATGACCTGACGATCTGAAGCTACATAGGTTAATCACTGGAACTACGAATTACATTCAGAAAACCCCCCAAAAGGACTGACGACATCAAGGGAGTCGCTAGCTGTCACTGTTTGTAGTCAGTTCTGTGTCGTGGTGGCCTACAAACGGCAATCGGCTGATATGATGATGATGATAACATTCTAGATACATCTTCCCCCGGTTCACCATTCGTCCGGACGGCCGCTACCTGGTCCGCATGGAGTGGCTTCGGGCAAGCTGCGCCTTTCTGTCCGCTATGCTGTACCCCGGCTACAGTCATTTGGTGCTGCAGTGGCCTGCTCTGCAGCTCTTGGCATGGCTCCTTGACCTCACTGCCTACTGCGATATGTGAGTAAGGTTGATAGCATATTCAAAATGCATTTTAAATCGTTGATTACAGAACTTTCATCTGGTAATTTCGTATGTGAACGTATTGGTATATTGTGGATATAAAACTTGCGAAAAACAGCTTTTTTGTAACTTATCAGTAGAAAACTTAGCAACATTTTGTATTGTTCAATAATCTACCTATCATAAACTAATGATTTTAAACTTATTTCGTGGTTGTTCATTATGAATGTTATTTAAACGGGTACATACCACGATAAAACGACGAGATTTTTATTGTCGATATTTCAACCCAGTTGCATGGATCGTGGTCACGACGGGACTGAAGTTGCGAGATGAGAAATATCGACAATAAAAATCTCGTCGTTTTATCGTGGTATGTACCCGTTTAAATAACATTCATAATCTACCTATCTCGGGATGTAGGTTTTGAATTCTAATATACTGGTAGTAGTCTTGTACATATGTTTTCTGTGGTTGTAGTAAGTTGACAGCACAAACGTCTCTGTGTACATACGAGTACCTATGTGAAATGAAGGAGCTGTAAAGTTCTTTGCAGTGATTGATGCAGAAACAGTGGATTGTTTGCAAAAGACTGCTCCAAGAAACTATCATAAACAACATCGCAGTTTGTCATACCAACATGGCAATGACAAGCAAATGAAAACCATATGAACTCAGTAATAAGGTTTATTGTAACAATACAACGTTCAGATTACAGAGGATGCTAGTAGGCTACTACAACGAGCGCAGGATCCTGGTGTACCACCCCGCCAGCACGGCGGCGCACTACATCAGGGGCGCTTTCTTGGCGGACCTGTTCGGCTGTCTGCCGTTGGAGAGACTGGAATCTTCTTGGAAGGAGACTTTTCGTAATTATGCATTTATTACAACACTAGCGGACGCCCGCGACTTCGTCCCCCCTTAGACCTCCTTAATCTGACCCTCTCGCAAAATCAGTTCTTAGCGGACGTCTATAGCTAAAAAGCTACTGCCCTGCCAAAGGGAAATGCCCAACGGTCAATACAACGAAGGCCCCGGGAAACCAGATATACCCCCGTATGAAGTATATGGATAATGGAGATGGTAATAATATTATGATGTATAAATAAGGTTCTGGTTAAATAATTGGCTTATTAAAAGTATGTTTCTTGAAGAAAATTATTTTATCATTTTTCTTGCTCAAAATGTTCGCCGGTGTACCGAATAGTCGAAGTAATATTTGAAGCTGATTTATTTTTTGTATTTATTTTGGGGCATTCCCTTATCATCTTTGTACGTCAAATGGCTTTCAATATATCGTGATGGCAATTAAGTAGTTGTATTGATAACATACTGAGATATTGAACTTATCGCAGAAAGCAGATACAGAGAAGCTCCGATGAAGCAGTTTCTGATGCTCAACCGCCTCACACAGCTGTACCGGGTGCCGAGCGCTCTCCTCGGCCTGGACGGACTCGTTCGACGGGACCTGTTGCTGGTGTATGTTGTATAATATGTATATTGTGTATATTAGACCTTTTAGAAACACAACTGTTCAAATTGTAGATCAGAACATCTTGCAGGGTTTAATAACTCAAGAACGGGCTGACCTATAGTAGGAGCATGAGCTGACAAACATTCAGCCTTTATAAAATGGAGGTCTAGCTCTTATAGCATAGATACAGGATGGCATTGAGAAAAATTAGCTGCTTAAATGAGCATATCACGTAAGGAACTTGCAAAAATCAACTTACAATGGGTACACCATTTTATCCAACTCACCTGTGAAGATATGCACAATCCAATTTTCTCGTATCTCTTCACCAAGACATGACACAGAAAATGATTTACGATCCTTGTGACCTGTTTGACACCTGTAATTTGGTTTATTAACTATTCCAGTTAGACGTAGTTGTGTGACTGAAGATTTGACTACTGCATATTATAACCATTACAGACCTAAGCTAAGAATACTTTGTATTGGGTTTTTTCCTTTTGATAAAAATTATTACTATTATTTTAAAGAGCTTGTATGTACTTTGTGCCGGCTATAGGTACTTTAGCGTTTTGATTTTTCCAGGATAAAATGTTTGTTTTAGTATACGCGCATTTCCGTTATTCCTGGCCGTGTTGAACGTTCTCACATGTTTCGTGGTGCACGCCTCCGTCGATATATTCTTTACGGTTGATGGCGGGAGTAACTCGTGGTACATCGTGCCTAAAGACGACAAAGGTGGTTCTTGGATCACGCTTTTCCACGAAGCTTGTAAGTTTGCTTTTCATAAATTTTAAATAGTATATTTTGTCATACCTGTCCTTTGTTATGACCAATATCGCAATTCCACAATTAGCCAAAAACGCAGAGTTAGGGGTGGGTATGCCAAGAGTGCAGCGGGCAAACCCATCAAGCGCTAATCCGAAAAATTGAGTAGTTACTCGTAGATAGTTACTAGAGGCTAAACGTAAATACGTGGTCAGGTTCTGAAAGTCCTTCATGTTTTCGTGCAGAGAAACTCAGGCAAGTGACTTCTTCATTACGACGATGCTCCAAATGGGGACTACTTTGAAGGATGCCACCCCCCGGATAACGAAGAATAAATCAAACGCCGAAAAATCTAAATAGGTCGGATACTTTTGAGACAGACAGACCATCTAATGTCCGTGCCGAATTCAATAGACGGGTCTCCAGAAAAAATTACACTATTTTTTAACATATTATATTAAGTCGGTATTGCGGGCCCATGCAGTCTTATACCCATGGGATTTTGCCACCTCTACTTCCTATTCTATAGTTACGCTACTGACTGTTTTACCTTTCTTATTGTAGTTTGTTCTTAGTTGTTAATTAGTTTTTTATAAAGTATCTTATAATTGTAGATCGTTTCAATATGACGGAATCGCCGTGGAACCTGCACTTGGGCTCGCTGTTCTGGGTGGTGTATGAGACCACCACCACCGGCTACAATACTTTCAAGCCCACCAACATCAATATAATGCGTGTGCTCATCACTGGAATGATTATTGGTACAAATAAATTACTATATTAACATAATTAACATCTTATATATAAAAAACGGGCATATGGTTTCAAACGGGTTTCGTTATCACATGCCTGCCCTGTATCACTCTAAATAGTCTTTCAATCCGTTTGTGCTGTGCTATTGAGCCCAAATATTTTATGATGTGAAAATGCCAGATTCCAAAAAAACATAGTAGTAAAATGTCGTTCGGAACCCTCGTCACGCGAGTTTAGTTCAGTTCAAGATTTTTTCTTGGTCATCTCTGGTAACCCCTAGATGGGATGCCCTAAGCAGTTGTTTAAATAGCTTATAGGTTAATTTAGGGCTATTTTTATCCCAGAAAAATCTATTGTTCCCGCAGGATTTGTGATAATCACGTAAGTACAATATATGTTGATGTTTTCAGGTATATTAATCACTACATATTTTTCCGTAAGGATCATTAGTGTCCGATCCAACGTCAACAAAGCGCTCGCCTCGTACCAAGATCACATGAAAGATATATCCGTGTTCATGAAGAAAGAAAAACTTAATCCACAATTACAAAAGTAAGTTTGCTTGCCATCTTTGATATCAAATGTAGCTCAAAACGTTCAGAAGCCTATAAAATATTTTTATTAGGTTAATTTAATCAGTGCAGGGTTAAGTTATAAATAAATTTTCTTTCCTTTTATTTAAAAGAAGAACTCTTTGCGTCGAAGGCCTCCTCCAGATGCTGCCATTGTAATTGGTATTTAGCCTTCAGTAGCCAGTTTTTCCGGTGGAATTCAATGATATGTCGTCGACCCATCGATAAACGTTTATAACACAAGGTAACGTTAGGGCCGGAAAAATTATGTCAATGGCCTTAGAAAATGCAATTCATCCGTTTGAAGGCTATCTCTTTTCATCACCAGACTGATGATGATGATGATGATAATGATGATGATGATGATGAGTGATGCTTCATCCTTCAGAAATTTTCAGTAAAAGTTGTTGTCTTTAGGTTTTTGGGTATAAAACATTTTCAATTATTGTCGGGTCCGTAGACGATGTTTGGCCTCTAGGCAATTGTTGGCCCTAATGGTTAATTCGGTCCTGCATATATAGCTTGGCAAGATCGTTGAAGACACTCCCATGATATGCGGACGACGGGGGGGGGGAAAGGACTGCGTGGGTGTGAAGTCGTACACGTGGGGCAGAGGGAAGGACTGCGCGGGTATGAAGTCGAGAGCGCGGGGCTACCTTTCTCTCGGCCCGCGCGGACCATCGAGAGTGCTATGAACGAATTTACCAAGCTATAACTCTAAAATAATTTGTTTATTAAAGGCAAGTCAATGCGTACTACGAATATAACTGGGACAAAACGGGTGGCATAGACTACAGGAATATTCTAAAACTATGCTCCCAGATCACGTTGCGAACTGATGCTATTCTACACATCTATGGATCTACTTTTACTAAGGTATCAGTAGTCATTTCATTTTATCGTGAAATCTATTTATAGAAAAATACATGACATGAATGTTATGAAAATTCAAATTAAAGTTGTATACGATCTGCTGAAATCACGTTCCTTAAAATATTTTCCCATTCACATAGTGGTTTAGGTAGTTGTTACTTTACCTACTGATCTATTAGATAAGAGATATGAAGTCAAAACAGAATTTACATTTATCTGGAGATGAATTTCTTATCTAGTGTCCAATCTTGGAGCAGTGCGACACTTCGCTCTTACGTATAATCGGGCGAGCGGTCCGCAGTTTCTATTTCCTAAAGGACACGACGATCATAGAAGAGGACGACGTTATATCTGACATATATTTCGTTGATCGCGGTCGTGTTGAAGTTAAAGAGAGTGATGATGAAAGCGTTACACTTATGACGGGGAGGTTAGTATGAGATGGCGTTAACGAAATAAGAGTTGTAAGATAAAAGGGATAGTTTAGATATACTTAGGAGGAAAATTAAAAGAATAAAACGTAAAACCACTAAGGAATTTATAGATATCTTTGTTTGTGAAAAGTGAAAAGATAGTTTGGCTGTTACTAATAATCGAGGATAGCTATATATCCGTAATCTTTGGTAGGTTATTGAAAACGGCGGTAAGACAGTACAAGCTACCCTCGAGTTTAGCAAAAATCCTTTATTTAGTATCGATCTTGTGTCTATTATTGCTTTTATTTCTTGTATCTATTATATTATTTTTTTGCAGTATGTTTGGAAATTTGGACGAAGCTTCGACCATCCGATACCCCAAGTCGATCAGGAGCACCAGCCAAGTGCATTTGCTGCAAATAAACTCGCGGGTGTTTCTCAGTATCATTAGCGAGTTTCCTGCTGTTATGAAACTCTTGAAGTCTTATCGGCCATTTAATGAGGTGCATAGCTTTACAATATTTTTCGTTAATTTTTTCTTCAATCTAAATCAAAATTCAAGTAGATCAAGTCAAACCACAATTGAACTGTCAAATTTTGACTATTATTAAAGACTCTACCACTGGTTCGGAAGTTGCTCTTTCTAAATCATCATTAATTACATCGTTTTTATCGTTACATAAAATAATAATTAATTAGTTCTACTTCTTCTGTGAAGATGAAACTCACTTTCATCATTAACAAATTCATTAATAATTGTATAACTAAGTATATATTTTTCATCTTCATGAAATGATTATTTATTAAATAGTATTCTACAATAGGGTATATAAAGGGTTTTCTTTACTGAATCGTTATGTTTGATTGCAATGTTAACAATATAATTCAACAATTTTTTTTTTTATTAGACTGTACTCCCTAGTGTATTATTATTTATTATTAGAGTGCCTGGTAGAGATCGCTTTTTAGAGATAAGATCGCCTAGGCATTTTTTTATATATTATTTAGTTTATAATTATTATGGTGTACAATAATTATGGAGAATATTCATTTCATTTTAATTTTAATCTATACTTTTTCACGACTAAACCGCTGAACCGATTTGAACGAAATTGGGTATAGAGATAAAGTGCACCTTGGCTATTTTTTCCCGGAATAATCCACGAGTGATTTTACGCGAACGAAGTAGGAAGCAACCGCTAGGTTAATTTATAATTTTATTTTCAGGAATACATAGAAAGCGGATCCTTAACACAGTTAAATATCATGGATCGTTCAACCGCATCGTCGATAATATTGCACAGTAAAAAAGTTATTCCTTCCTTCAATATCAAACACTCCATAATCGAAAACTGCCTGGGCATAGTTAGCGTATTGTCTATCGATTCGGAAATTTATAACACCGGCTTTCAAATCAATAATTTTACTTATATCATATATTTGTACGTTTTGGATTTCTGTTTCCTCTGGAAGTTCTTTTTTCAATATTTTGTGCTGCCACATAACACAGACATCAACGAAGATAATGTGAAATATTCCAAAAAGTTACGGGAAAAGTAAGACATTATATTGTTTATTATCTCACCAATGGGGATGATGACTAGGTTTGAATATATGAGACATTCGGGTAAGGTTTAATTCATTAATTAAATTAACTAATTAATAGGTATGTAAAAAACAAAGATTAACTGGACGTTTGCAAAATAAATAGGATTATTAAATTTCCTAATCTACTAAAAATCTTTTATCGTAATTTAATAAAAGTTCTTCTTCTCTTTCTTTACATTAACCGTGACATTTTTCAATATTGAAAAATTGCTTTACTCCTAATTTATATACAATTTAAGAAACTGCCATCATCCCTATCCCTATTATGAATTCATTCCTAAATCCTGGAAGATTGCAAATGTACAACCCGTACCAAAGAAAGGAAGTCGTGCCGACCCATCAAACTATAGGCCTATCTCAATCACCTCAATCTTGTGTAAGAGCATGGAAAGAATAATAAATACCAGGCTCTTAGCATACCTTGAGTGTCATGATCTTCTCTCAGACAGCCAGTATGGTTTTCGCCATAATAGGTCTGCTGGTGATTTGCTCGTGTATGCAACTCATGTTTGGGGTGAGGCAATTGATGAGCACGGAGAGGCACTTGCTGTCTCTCTCGACATATCTAAGGCATTTGACAGGGTCTGGCACGATAGCCTCATTAGTAAGCTTCCAGCGTATGGACTTCCACCGAGCTTGTGTGACTGGATATCCGACTTTTTGAGTGAACGATCCTTCCGAGTGGTTACTGATGGCTGCTCATCGGATCTAATGGCTATTAACGCTGGAGTTCCTCAAGGGTCGGTACTTTCCGCTACTCTTTTTTTACTGCATATTAATGACCTGCTGAAACCTGGAACCCTTGGTTATGCAGATGACAGTACAGTAACGGAAAGATATTTATCCGGACCGCGCGCCGGTGGAACTGAAACTAACGAACTCAGGGAGGCGATGGTTTCTCGATTGAACTCTACCCTAAAGGAAGTCTCCGAATGGGGCGACGCTAATTTAGTTCAGTTCAATGCAACCAAAACGCAGGCATGTCTACTGACGGCAAAACGGACTCCTTTTCCATTTACACCTACATTCAGAAATGTATCCTTGCCTATCACTGACCACATCGATCTCCTGGGTGTCGATATTTCGGCTAACATCAACTTTGGGCGGTCCATAGAATCTAAAGCCAAAACCGCGGCCAAAAAACTTGGAATACTCCGTAAGGTTAAGCAGTACTTCTCCTCACAGCAATTACTTACTCTATACCAGGCCCAAGTCCGGTCTTGCATGGAGTACTGCAGCCATCTTTTTGACGGCTCAGCCAAATACCAATTGGCTGCTTTGGATGCTGTGGATCGCCGAGCCAGGAGACTCATTGGCACAGATTCACCGCTTTTGACCAAACTCCAGACCCTTGAGCATCGGCGGAAAGTTGCCAGTCTATCGGTGTTTTATAGGATATATTTTGGAGAATGTGCTAAGGAGCTATTCGATGTCATACCACCTTCGCCTTTTTACCATCGCACCGCAAGACATCGGGTGGGTTTTCATCCCTATATTGTAGATGTCCCTAGGACCCGTACAAAACGCTTTGCGTCTTCTTTTCTCATACGCACAGCTAAGGTTTGGAATACCCTTCCCAAGTCTGTGTTTCCTGAATATTATAACTTGGGTATCTTCAAAACAAGAGTGAATAGGCACCTTCTAGGCAAGCGTGTCCCATCTTAGACTGTATCTACACTTACCATCAGGTTAGATCATGGTCAAACGCGAGCCTATTTGCATTAAAAAAAAAAAAAAAAAAATTCATTATTAAAATCCCATATATAATTATACAAGGTGTCCCGTAAATAATACGTCATTCTCTACACCTAGCTGACATCTAAGCCTACTAAAATAACGCAATATAATATGTTAGCCAAAATTTTACAGTTTTTATGTTAAATTGATTTTTCTACAAAATACAAGAACCACTACCCTCAGTGCAATATAGTCGTACTATGTGGATACGATTTTTACATAATCAACCCCTTTAGGAACGAAAATAGCAGTTATATATAGTTTCATGTTCTTCCCGGAATCCCAACTGATGGAGTGGAATTGCTTCCGGTAGATGGCTGCACATTCTGTTCAGCAAAATTTTCTCCAGGAGTTTACCTAGTACCTGTAGAAGGCTTATTGGTCTGTATGAGCCGGCATCATGGTAGTCTTTATCTGAATTTGGTATCATTAAAAGCTGTGAAATTTTCCACTGTGATGCTAATATTCCTAGTCTCGGGCTGGTATTATAGATAGATCAAATAAGTATTATGCCTTGCCTTGCTTGCTTGAGCAGTTGTGCGTCAATTGAATCATATCCCGATGATTTCCCCTCTTCTAGTTTTAGAATGTCAGTCTGAACTTCTTTGGGGCTAATGTTTTTTAGAGGTAGACACATTTGTAATGGTGCGTTCAGGTATTAACTTGGTTATAATGCGTTATTTTAGTAGACCTTAATGTCAGCTATAGTCTATAAAGTATATCGCACTACTTACGGTACATCTTGTACGAGTATATTCTCCAAGATAGAAGCTTTCATTTGACTTACGTACCCTTTTATTCTCACGAGTATTATATGATCTAAAATATGAGAACAACTTTCTGATCTTCAATTTGATTCATACTTCATAAATAGGTAATTGCAAGTACTTACATATCTTGGAGACAATATAATCATTTACTTGTATTTTGTTGTATTAAACATGTAAAGTAAACATTTGTTTATTTTAACACCGTCCATGCTACAGTTACTTCTGCAGCATGGACGATGTTGAATTCTGATTTTATTCAATTTGACAATTTATACTGAATAGATTTTTAATATTTTGTTAAATTCTTACAGTTACATGAAAAGCGAATTCAAATATGATTTAATTTCCTGTCTGCCTCTCGAAACACTTTGTTTTCTTAGTAAAAATAACCGTGGAATGGTATTTTCTTGGCTACGAATGAACAGAGTATTTAGGATTGTAAGTATTAACAATGTAAAATGAAACTACTGCGATTGAATACAATGAGAAACTTAAGTTAACATATAATAGCGATACAAATCATGCCCACGTGGAATGGTGGCAAGGATACCAGCTGCGTTAGGTAGCCAGGTTGATCCTTAGTGCAAGAAATTAGTCAGCCCTTCCACCATTTGTGGCACATTCAATTCATTAAGGCGACTGTTGCGTTGATCCTTAGTTCAGACCAACTTGCATGTTTTGGAGAAGAAGTGAAAGTGACACGGAGTTTACACACTTGTGTATTGTATAAGCGGCACAATATTTACAATGTTTTCATGCATTTTAATTACAAATTTTAATGATATTCTTTTTTTTTTGACGTATGATATATATTTTGACATAATTTTAATTGACATGTGTGTTTGACATGCATAATTTGAACGCATTTTAACATTTAATTGGTAATAATTACTTGACTTTGCACTAAATTTAACATGGTTTAATAATAATTGTATAAGCTTTTACATATGTTTTCTTTTTTATCTGTTTGCTTTTAAATTAGGATTATACATAGTCTATTTAAATTTTTCATACACCAAATTATTACGGTAGAAAGTATCAGGGTCTTATTATATTTAAGCAATCTTTGTAAACCTGCTTTCTGATGAATAAATAAATAATAATAATAATAATTATTATTATTATTATTATGCCATATATATTACTAATTTCTATACAAATTATAAGTTTAATTCACGTCTTTTAGATCTACTGTTAAGTATGGACGTGATATTTTGTAGGTCGTAAAGACAAAACAGAAATCGTTGACCTAAACAACTATTCTAAACATGCACTATTCTCGTGGTTTGCGTATGAATTATATTTATTATATTTTAAACTTATGTTCTTACGGATTGTGGCTACAACGACAAAGCATTTGATCTGAAATTAGAAGAAAAAAGAAGTCCTTCCAATTTGACAGCCGCGTGGCGCAGTGGGTAGTGACCAAAGATTACAATGAGTGACCCCGCTTTCTGCTTCCACGGCCGTGGGTTCGATTCCCACAACTGGAAAATATTTGTGTGATGAACATGGGTGTTTTCCAGTGTCTGTGTATATTTATTTATTTTTATTTTTATTTATTTATTTATACATACATTATATACATTTAGTATTTAGTATTTATACATTATATAAGTATTTATATGTAGTATATAATTGTATATTAAAATTTATAATATCAACTATCTTAGCACCCATAACACAAGCTACCCTGTATGCTTACTTTGGGGCTAGATAGTGATGTGTATTGTTTAAGTATATTTATTTATAAAAAAAAAAATACTAATCAATACATTTATCAAAAGGTGACCGTGTACAAAATCCTGCAACTACGCCAGAAGAATATCTCCATCAACTTGACCACAAGCATCGTGGGCGCCGTGCTCATCTGGTTCCCACTCTTCGTCCAAGTGTGCACCTGTCTTTGGTATTTCATCGCCTATTGTGAGGAGGCTAGCGAGCCGAAGTCTTCTTGGATTTATAACAGTATATAAAACATATATTTCACGTTATGATCATCTTCATTATGTTGTTACAAAGCTATTGGCTACTATACATCATCATTACTATCATGTTTATAATTTTATTTTTTTTATTTGAAATCTTGGAAGCTAAATTAACGACGTTTTGTGACGTTGGATTGGACTTGTTTTTGTTAACATATAAATTGCTTTAAAGTAGGATATCTATGCTTCTAATCTTTTATTTTCTTCTCACCTAATTTGTTAGGAGTAGGATAAAAGTCCACACCCCTTTTGTTTACTACACGACATACTGGAACGCTAAATCGCTTGGCGGTATGTATTTGCCGGTAGGATGGAAACTAGCCACAGCCGAAGTTTCCCACCAACCAAAAAATCTCTCGTCAATCATCATCATCTTCATCATCATTATCGACCCATATTTGCTCACTCTATGTACTCACAATTAAGCTCACTGCTGAGCACGAGTCTCTTCTCAAAAAGTGATGGGTAATATTCCACCACACTAGCCCAATGCGAATTGACTTTACACACGTAGAGAATTCAGGTAGGTATGCAGTTTGTGAAAAGTTGGAGGTGCATGCCTGGATCGGATTCAAACCCACGCCCTCCGAATCCAAGGCCGAGGTCATATCCACAGGGTTGTCACTGGTCTATCTCGTCAATCATAATACAATTTTAGATGCGGGTGAAGCCTGGTGCGACTCCTGCTACATTAGTTCAACGTACTTCATACTGACGACATTCACTCAAAATGGAGTTGGGGATATAATGCCTAAAAAGCAAGCAGAGGTACACATTTTATTATAGCAGGTACCATAATTGCGAAATCTAGACAGCTGACGTTTTGAATATACCTATGATAAATTGTAGGTTTGGGTGTACTCTTCTATAATAAGATCCCAAAGTCTGTGATGGACCTGCCAATGCATAGCTTTAAGAAATGTGTTAAAAAACATTTACTTAGTCGAGGGTACTACAACATTGATAAGTTCCTTAATGATAAATATTCTTGGAGGCCGTTGCATCAGCTTCCACCTTCACACAGGAAGTAAAACTATAAGAAATGTAAACAGTAATTGTTATCAATTGTAAATTATAATACTGTATGACTTTTACAAAAGAGCAACTGTTGAGTTTCTTGCCGGTATCTTCTCAGCAGAACCTGCCTTCCGAACCGGTGGTAGAATTTTCACAAACAGTCAACTGACGTGTCAAAAGTGCTTGTAAACTGAGCCTACTTGAAATAAATGATTATTGACTTTTTTTTTTTTTTGATTTTTAAAATAAGGAAATGTAAATACCAGCTTTTAAATATAGGGTAGTTGGCATAAATCAAATTTAATATAAACAATATTAATTTCGCATAAGTAATACATGGAATACCTAAGGGTCCGAAATATATCGATATATCGACAATTTCGGATTTCTTATATAAAACTTAATTTATAAACTTATTTTTTCTTTCTAAACGTCAAAAACGCTGTCGTCCATTTTGTGACGTCACAAAGTTACTTGATGCACCAAACGTCTAACAAATTGTTAACTAATATTTTTGTCAAACGCTCCGTTTGTAAAGGATTTGTTATAGTGACGTCATGAAACAGTTGAAATATAGACCGTCATGGCCGACAGGCATTTTGGCTCGTATTGTCAAAAACATATTGACGGCCGCGTGGCGCAGTGGGTAGTGACCCTGCTTTCTGCATCCACGGCCGTGGGTTCGATTCCCACAACTGGAAAATATTTGTGTGATGAGCATGAGTGTTTTCCAGTGTCTGTGTGTATTTATACATTATATAAGTATTTATATGTTGTGTATAATTGTATATTAATATTATAATATCAACTATCTTAGCACCCATAACACAAGCTACTCTGTATGCTTACTTTGGGGCTAGATACTGATGTGTATTGTTTAAGTATATTTATTTATTTATTTGAAAACTAAAATTTTCATCACGACTCAAAAAAAATTTGAAAAATAAATCTAGTAGGTCGACAATGAACTATATAAGACCATTTGAAAAGTGTCAACTAGCCTATTATGTGTTTTCCAGGTAGCATTCGTGGCAATATTGCAAGTAGTCTCCGTGCTGATGTACATGATCTACGTGGGAGAGCTCTCCAACATTATACAGTACAAGTCGTTTCGTTCCTTCAAATTCCACTCGAAACATCTCGAGTTACAGGTAGAGATTGTGGTTATTTGTAGAGACACAGCAGTGTACCGTGCCTTAGAGGAGCTAAAAATTAGAAGAAGAAGAAGAAGAAGAAGAAATACTTTATTGCACACATAAATACAATTATAAATTAAAACAATAAAAAGATACATTAAACTTAGCATGCAAAGGCGGCTTTACTAGAAGTAATCTCTACCAGGCAACCCCTGACGAGAGAACTTGCGAAGAAAGAGCGGGAAGGTGCAATACATTATATAATAAATATAATATAATATATACGTAAATATAATATTAAAATTTAATTTAAATTAGTTGGGGGGGGGGGAGAAACCAAGCGGCAAATCTTTTTACCACAAAGTATTGCTTTTTTTTACTTTTCATTTCTGCAGTTTATATACGTTTTTTCTTAGGGAAGCACCAATAGATAAGTACTACTGTAAATAACTAATTTTTGCTTTCACACGGCATTTCCATTGACGGCAGATACGCCCCTGAGTCACAACCACATACATCATTGATCAACATTATAACTGAAGCACGATCGAGGACCCTGACTTACAAATTCTTTTACTACTGAATTACAAATTCCCGGATCCCCTATACAAAAAATTAAAAAGGACCAATAAGTAAATCGGTGTACAATTTAAAACATGAACCATTACTTGGCAGTGACTTTTCTATCTAACATGGTTAAAATTTCAAAGCAACATCTGTATATCCATTGAGCATTAAATAATGGTCAGATAGGAGCTGTACAACTAGAACCTAGAACAAGCGAAGGTCTACTTGGCAACGGTGAAGATGTAGCACTCGCCCTAAGTGCTTACAAATCACGAGTAGATAAACTAAAGTATGTTGTTGTATCGCTTATTCACTTTCTGGTTTCGTTTAACTGATTGAAAGTTAGATTGAAAGCTTGATCACTCACCTTTAAATAGATCATAGGACTTTAATTTAAACTTTGAATTAAATACTAAGACGACTGCTTGATTTACATGATTTACTAGCGGACGCCCATGACTTCGCCGTTAGACCTCGTTAATCCGGCCCTCTTGCAAAATTCCGTTTTTTAGTAGATATCTACTAACTGTACTGTAACCGTGATAGCCCAGTGGATATGACCTCTGCCTTTGATTCCGGAGGGTGTGGGTTCAAATCCGGTCCGGGGCATGCACCTTCAACTTTTCAGTTGTGTGCATTTTAAGAAATTAAATATCACGTGTCTCAATCGCTGAAGGAAAACATCGTGAGGAAACCTGCATACCAGAGAATTATCTTAATTATCTGCGTGTGTGAAGTCTGCCAATCCGCATTGGGCCAGCGTGGTGGACTATTGGCTTTACCCCTCTCATTCTGAGAGGAGACTCGAGATCAGCAGTGAGCCGAATATGGGTTGATGACGACGACTAACTGTATACCACCTCCCTGCCAAATTTCATCTTTGTACGTTAAGTAGACTTCGAAATTTCGTGATGGATGACCTTTTGCATTTATAGATGAGAACAAAATGTAAATTACCGTCCAATAAATTTATCTTTCTCAGTTGAATCTCTAGCATTTTAAACGACTCAGTTCTATCATCGCCGGTCTGACATAAATATAATAATTTGGCTATCGAAAGTAATAGATTTGTTAAACATTAAATGTTTATCGCATAAGCCATTTGTCAAAACCAAAATACCAGAGCCCAGACGCGGCCGGTGTCCAAACCAAACACATCCATCATCGGCGACGGGTTAATGAACAACCGATTATTTGGATTGCTTTAAATCAGCTCGACCCAAACTGCTCCCAGCTTCGCGTCAATACAGAAATGCTATTTTTATTCGGTTGCGTACATAAATTACTTATCTTTACGATATCTTTAATATCGAGTTTTGTGTTTGTTAAAATTCCATCTGGTACAGAAATAGAACGTTTATTCCCCGTGGTCCCTGCGAGACATATAATACTGCCGAATTAAAAATATGTTGTGATCAATATTATACTCGATTTTTTTTTTAATAAGTCGGGAATACCTTAACGTACGAATACTTTTTTTACTTTTTATTTTTTTTTTAATTTTTTTTAGTTTCCTTTTTTAATATTTGTTGCCTCATCACTTCGTCATTTATTAACTCACTAGCGGACGCCCGCGACTTCGTCCGCGTGAAAGTCTTTGTAAACTTTCAACTACCCCTACCCTATCCCAACCCTACCCCTACCCTACCACTACCCTACCCCTACCCTACCCTACCCCTGCCCTACCCCTACCCTACCCTACCCTACCCCTGCCCTACCCCTACCCTACCCTACCCTACCCCTGTCCTACTCATTAAGGCTGCACTTCTTTATTTATTCCTCCCACCGCGAGTCGCGTCGAGCGCGGCAACCGTTACACAAAAATAATCCTTACTGCATGAATTAGTATTCACGCGCGATGGCTTAGCGTATTTCATGTATAACTTTGGTGTTTCTCTACCGATTTTTATGATTCTTTTTTTATTGAATAGGTAATAATGTTAACTTTCTTATTAGGGATGACTGATGAGTGTTATAAACATAAGAGTAGACAAATATAATTAGAAAGCTCCGAACTGCTAAGCTATCGGGAGTTACACGTGTTATTGTAAGTCAACCATAAAAGATAGACATATGTATGCTGTTGTGTTTTTATAGATAATTTTAAGGAGAACATTTCCGCAATACATGATTTCTATGTAGCTTTAACCATTAAGGCTGTACACGCGACGGAATCTTAAAAAATTGCGTAACTTCTCCCGTTTTCTCAACATTTCTCTTCACTACTCTGCTCCTATTGATGGTAGCGTAATGAAAAGTATACTATAACCTGCCCAGGAGTATGTTGAATAATTGTACCAAGTTTCGTTAAAATCCGTCCAGTAGTTTTTGTTTCTATAAAGAACATACAGACAGACAGACAGACAGACAGACAGACAGACAGACAGACAGACAGACAAAAATTTTACTGATTGCATTTTTGGCATTAGTATCTATCACTAATCACCCCCTGATAGTTATTTTGGAAAAATATTTCATGTACAGAATTGACCTCTCTACAGATTTATTATAAGTATAGATTTTGAATTTTTTTTTGTTTTAAAAACATTGGTCCATTGGTTTTATTTTCTTGAAAATCGGTTTAGTAATTTTGTGTCATTATTAAGTGAAAAAAGATTAAAGTAGATACTAGAAAGATCGGGCATTTTTGAAAATTCTGCACCTTTTATAAATAGAATAGTTCTAATTATGTTCTTTCTGATCTCACTAAGAAAGGGTGTGTGTGTGCGATTTTTTGTGGTTTAAAAAATACTAAGATACTAAATTATTTCGAACCGTGTTTTGAAAGCTTCAATAATGTTTGGTATTAATTCGGAAAACGACTTCTAACGGCATTTCATAACCCAAGAAGCAATCTTTATATACTTCATCATCATAACATCGTCAGGGCTCAGGGTTATTAGTTTAATCTTTAAAAAATAAAGTCATCATATTAACATGTTTTACTCAGAAAATTGATTTAATTATAAATAAAATATTTCTTCTATATTCTTTTTCTAGCTACTTCCAATCAAATGAGTTTGGTTGCTTTTCTTTTCTGAAATCGACTTACGGAAAAACCTGCTGGGGAAATTGCAGCCAAGTGGCTATACGAGTATGATTGATAAATGTAAAAAAGCATTACCCTCCTTCTGACGCTGTCGAGTAATTAAAGTAAGAAAACCGGACAAGTGCGAGTTGAACTCGCGTGACGAGGGTTCCGAACATTGTTTTTTGGGATCTAGCATTAAAAAAAATATCATAAAATATTTAAGCTTGTCGTTAAATATTTGTCTATGTCTTAAGTGAGTGGTTCGTTTTTGTACTACCCCCTATTTGTAACCCTAATAACCAGACGGTAACTCCATACAAAATTCCAGGAATTTTTGAAAAACAACCGCGTGTCCAGGAACTTGGTAGCAGCGGTGAACAGGTACTCTCTGCATCTTTGGCGCAGTTCTCGGGGACTCCAGCTCCCGTTCTTCCTCACCACGGCACCCAACTGCCTCAAGCTGAAGATAATGTCTGCTGCTTACTTGCATCACCTTACTAATGTGAGCAGCAGTAGTGTTTGTGGTAAAAAAAATAACACCGAAGACAGCTCGTAGCATAGCGTGTTGTTCATGTTACCGTTAAAATACGGGGATAATATATTATAGCCTGCGTTATTCGTTGATAGCTTTTCGTGAAAGAACTATTTATTTAACATATTGGTTGAGCGATTTAGGAGTGAAAACGTAAGAGATAAACATTCGCATTAAAGGATCGCAAAGCTCAAACTCTAAAGATAGACCTAATTAAGGAATACTTTAATCCGGCGAGTCGCAGGGATTTGATGCTGGATTCTAATGTTTAGAAGTTGTAGGTTTTTATTCATTCATATTTTTTCTGATTTTCATACTTATATTATAGAATTTCCTATTCAAAGACTGCGAGCCCGCCTTCCTTCGCCAGCTTGTAGGGTTTATGAAGCTATACACTTACATTGAAGGTAATGTTTTTACTTAAGCGATGCAATATTACGTTTAGGTATGTCTTTACGTTGTTTCAAGAAAGTTCTTGTTTAACTATGATTAATTCTGATTATAATATATCTGTATTTTAAAAATTTTTATTTACCTCTCACTAAATTCCCAAATTAACACCAAATCTGGGAATCGAACCCAGGACCTCTGTGGGTCCAGCCACTAGACCGGCGTGCAGATAAGTACTGCTAACTGCTCGTTGCCATTAGCTGACCCGAAGTTATTTATGCTGATGCGACCACAAGCATTGATTGACAAAATAAATTGTGGATTTCAGATATGTATGTCGTCAAGGAAGGTGAAATAACCGACTCTATGTACATCATACACTCGGGACGAGTGACTGAGACATGCGAAAATGACACCAAAACTAAATTATATGCCGCTGGAGAACATTTTGGGCAGGTAGGTATATTTATATATACTTACAAAGTGTCAACAGCTGCGCAGTAGGTAAAGGGAGCGTACTCAACATCGAAAGGTTTTGACTTTGATTTCCTCTCGAGACAATCTTTTCGACTTATTGGAGAGAAACGGGAATATTTACCATATATGGCAAATATTCTTTTTCAAGTTTAACATATCTACAAGCGACAGTGTGATCTTTTAGCGATCGTTTCTTAAGTTTATGTTGTTGCTTTTTTAGATGCAGGGTCTTCTTTACGATGTGCCATATGCGAAATCATACATAACCGCCACAAAATCGCAAGTACTTACTTTGTATTTGAACGATTGGGAAGATCTATTGCAACATTTTCCAAAAAGCAAGCAAGCTATTTACAAAAATATTATCACTGGTACAGATGATGATCACTATGGAGATGATAAGAATAATTCAGGTAGCTCTACGCCGAAGGATGCTGTACCGCCTAAAAGTCCTAAAACTGGACCATCGTCATCTGAATATAGTCCTCCCAATGAGATGAGTTTACGAAGAGAGAGATCAGTATTAAACCTACTGCCACGAGAGGTAAGTACAAGAGACATAAGATTAGAATCTGTTGATAAACCATACATGTGGCCAGCTCGTACCAACACCTCTTCTCTAGATTTGTGTAGTAAAAATGCCGACCAACCACCAAAATCACGAGCTTTAAAGTCAGCATCAGAAGAATCTCAATTAAATATGGCTCCTACTACATCAAAAAGAGCAATGCTAAATGATAATATAATTTCCAATGAGCCGGTAACTTTAGATAAACAAGATAATATAAATGAAGAAAAAGAATCGACTTTTTCTATACAAAAACAATCAAGTCAATTAATGGAAAGTGTTGAAGAATACATACAACAACAAATAAATAGAGATAGACCAAGTTGGCTTCCAAACAAATTTTTTTCCAAACAAATAACCTCTACAGGAAAACTCAAAGAGTCGGCGATAAGCAGAGGTCTGAAGTCTCGCGTCCGAATTGAAGATAATCCAGACTCTCGTCCTACAGAAAGCTATGAATTGCAACCAGTAAGGGATTTGTCTACTGATGAGAGAGACTTGGAATCACTTGATTGTGTAACACAAAGACCTCAAATTGATAAGGTTTCAAAATCGCCTTCAGAATCATCGAGTGAACAAAATTTATCTAATAAAGCCGATAAAATACCTAATCCTGAGTCCAAAAAATAGTACTTTTTATTTTTATAATTAGAAAAATATATAACTATGTTACCTAAAATATAGCGAAATATGTTATTTTACTTCATTAAAAATGTTAAAAAACAAACGTTATTTCCAAATATATAAAATTACCTAACTACATTCGTCGTTTTATTACTCTATTATTTGAAAAAAATATTAGCTTTTCAAAATACTCGTATCCACGTCGTCGCTTATACCTGAAACCTCCACAATATGAAAGTAAATCTTCGTCTAATTACACATCGTATCTTATAATTGATATGGTAGCTGAAATCAATCTGTCATCAAAATGTAATGTATGTTCATTCACGGTTGCTGATTAAATAAGTCTTGTTTATGAATTACTGAATGTATATTTGGACGGAGGCCAACAGTAAACTCTATTTCGGCATACCGTTCATGACCATTTGGCTATCTACCGGACTCCAGTTTTATAGAAAGCTACACTAGTTTTTTACAATATTTCAAATCACAACAATGCCACATTTATCACATGCTAAATGTTGATTTACTTATGCAAGAATGGTTGCTGCGTTCTTTAACAACCTTCTAATTTACAACTGTGTATTTTCTTTCTCGGCGATTTAGAACGTAATAAAAAAGACAATAAAACGCAAGCTGGAACGCTGATATTTCTTAAAAAAACTTTATTACAAAAACTTAGTTCTTAACAACAAATAAGTAATAACATTCTAAAATAGTCGAACTGCACCAAACGACAAAACATGTTACAATAACATAATTTCACTGGATGTTATGTTGACGATTTAAATAGTTGTCTTTCATGTTTTATGTAATACATTTTTAGTTTTTAATTAACTTGGAATGCCCAGCACTGTGCCTGTGGTGTTTCGCTTGCTTACAAATAAAATCCCGATTTCGAAGTATCCGAGTAACATTGAGCTCCTTCCCCTTGATGGTCCGTGATTCATGTTCGCTTTGTATAAATGCTTGGGTGTATACATCATTGCTTATAATAGAGTTAACTTAATACTAAAATTACGGTTTCTTAAAATTAAATGTATTTTTTTACAGCGTTCGTCTATCCGCCATTTTGTATTGGTCTCTATATTTGTCTTGCTCTGACCATGTCTGAAACAAAAATAATTAGCATTATATTTTAATTTTTCTTATACCTTAATTATGTTTAGGATTCATTTGTCTCATGGGTTGTATTTTTCTTTTATTAAGCCCATACTAAACCTAATGAGGACTAATTGTATTCTAATATCATTATTAGTCGATGGGCATCCACTGTTGCACAAAGGCCTGCTAACTTCTACGGGCTACGGAGCTTTAGTCTTGAGCTAATCGTATCCAGCTTGCACGCATTTTATTATTATTACTATTACTAACACGATAATCTATTTTCATACAAATCATTCTGTAAAACAAAAAAAATACGGAATGTTAAATTTTATTAGCGAAATGAATGTCGCTATAACATGTAATTTATGAATAGAACGGCCAGAACTATTTGCGTTCCCGCTAGCTCGTGACTAGTGAGAACTGGATATGACGCGTGCTGATATTTGGAAGCTCTGTTTCCGATGGCTACGTGGCAAACATTAAGAATAATGTTCTTTTTTATTTCGTTTCTAATGTTAGTCTCAAAGTATTGAAATATTTGTCACGTTATACGCAGAACTGAAAATATCAGCATCTAAATATTTGAAAATTGAAACTGGAAAGTTGCAACCGAATTTCTTTAGTGTGTTATATCACTATCAGCGACTATATAGGTAGTTATTTCTACAGCCTACCAAATGAACACCAATTTAAACAGTCCTGACCAAAAGTTGAGTACAAGGAGGTTCGCTTTTTATCATTAGGTACCCCATTCTTGCTATAGTTATTCCACCTTGACAATCTTATGTTATATAGAGAAGGGCAAGGACGCCTTCATTAAACAAGATTAAAATAGAACTCTGTATTAACATCGGTTTGGCTTCATTTTGAAATCCACTTTCGACAGTCTGTCGAAACAACATGCATGATTTATTGCAAGAAATGCGTCAATCCTTTGACGCTTTCTCAAAAGTATTCATTTTTTGTAGAAGTAGACGGGCGTAATTGATGTGTTCTGCCATCTGAGCAGTCTCTAAGATGTTTTTAAAAATATTCAGAGTGATCAGTAAAGCTTTGATCATTTTTTATTGTCTGTAATTTTATCTCGGTCTGGCTAGAGGTCGAGTGAAGTGGGGCCAAACGTCATAAACTTGGTACAATAAGAACTGTTGTGTGTCGGCTTAGTTTTGAATAATGTGTGCTGTAAACATGCTTTTGAAGACCAATGTTCATTAACACTTTGTTTATTTACCTATTGCAAAGTTTAACAATGATTAGTATTTGTAATAATATTGTTCTAACTCAAAAAATAGTATATTTTGGTATAGGTCCTTTGATATAAGCATGATCATATATATTTTTTTATTTAGGCCGAAAATTTTTGCTCAAACTACAAACTGAATTCGTGTTTTGGACGATTTGCTTAATTTGTGAAATTAGTGCATCTAACTTTTACTTAACTTTTCGTTCCATCTGTAATCCGTTCATTATTAAAATTTCACTTCCATTAAATTCTCTGAAGACGTATTCCAAGCTCTTCCGTCGTCATATCTCAAGAGAAAAGGCCATTCAATTGTAACAATAGTAGTCTCTGAAGATTTAATCGCATTATTCGCAAATCGCAAAAAGTTTCAGTCATTTAACGTCTCATATATTGAGCTAAAGTGATCGCAGACAAGATTAACAGAGACAAATTAATATTAGACAACAAATCTTTATGTTCATCAATTTGTACTAATTGTAATTAATTAAATTGGCGCTTGGCGTGCCACCCGACAATTTATCTTCAGATAGTATTTAAAGTATTTAAAAGTCATTTGTTTGTATTGAATTTTTGGTGATATAAAAGATCGGAAGCGTTTAGAGATAAAACGATAGCATTAAGTGTAAATTTAGTTTTTAATAATATGTGTTTTAGTCAGCACAAAAATGCTCATCAATCAATGACAGCAATTTTTGTAAATATCAAAAATTCAGTGATCGATGCATTAAACTTTAAAGTACTTTAAAATTGCCTGTTATTTTTAGTTTAATAAGAAACAGCATTTTTTTCACAAAAATATAGAACACAAGATATTCAATAAGATAGTTTCGATATAGTATACTATTTACTTGGGTGACTATTTAATAATTTATCTTTAACGTAAACTAAAAAATAATGGAAATTTTTTGCAACCTTTGATTTGTAAACTCAATTATATAATATATATGAATAATCAAAACAGTAATATGACCAGTAGCCATTTTTAAAAAGATGTTAAGACAGCTTTCAGTCAAAGCTACGCAATCCACTTACTTTAGGCCAATGGCCTTCCGGTATCGGTCAGTATAAATCATATATTTAGAAAATATGTTGATCCACTTTACAAAATCTTATTTCTGGCAAATAACATGTTTACACTAAGCGTAAATGTTTTGATACGTATAAGAGTTTTGGCAGATGTACAATCGGCAGAAAAAGTGCCCGCATGTTTGATTGCGAGAGGCGATGCTATAGGTACAGTGGACGCAGAGTTTGTAGTTTCAGTGGAATTATGTAGAATGTAGATAATTTTAGACAGGGGAATGTTATGTTTTCAAGAGGAGACGCAGGCGCCGCGCTCATTTATAGCCGCTTTGCAATGAGTACCGAATCTGAGTTTGGTTTCTGTGTCATCTGGTTGAATGAAATCATCTCCGTTTTGCATGAAATAATCTCCGTTTTTCAGAACTTCATTGCATTTTTTATTTTAAATATGAGAATACTTCTATTTAAAAACATTTTTTCGGATCAATTAAATATTATATTAAATCTGTTACGTTTCTCCAATAATCAATTTGTTACGTAGGAGACATAAATAATTATATTAATCAATTTTGCTGGTTGTTGCTTGGTGCTTGGTTATTGCTATACAATTGATGGTTAGGTGCTTGTCTACAAGTGCTTAGTTTTCTGCATTCCTCTGCAGCAGATAATACAAGCTTATGGAAAACAGAGTTTATTTTGGCTTGTTTCGATGCAATTTTGATAAACGCTGGCCAGCAAAAGGCAGACTGGAATTTCCAAAAACTCTTGTAAAGCTTCTACTTGAACGAGTTTAAATTTGATGTATACTCTTCTTCACAAAATGCCTCTCCATTGTTGAAAGTAGGCTGTCAGCTTTCTACACTTTTCCTTGTAAGCGGAAAAGTTTTTCAACTGTCTTTATGTCGATCTATACTCGTAATATATCATTTCAAAAGTCGGATTAGATTTATGGATGTTCCTAGCCGTAGTAAAATTTAATGAAGCTCTAATAACTTTATCTTTTTCAAATACACAACACTTATGTGTATAACAAATATTATTATTAGAAGTATTATGTTTTTTATCTAAACATAGGATCATAAAGTTTCAAAGAATATTGTTTATGATCTTCTATAATTAAAAATGATTGCACATTTTATATTCGATTTTGATTTTGCACGAGAAGCGAATTCTTATATTTAATGACGCGTAGTCTTGTGGTTTATGTTTTACATTTTATACGAAAACGTTGCCAAGTATCAAGTGTTTATGATTAAAGGAACTGGTCACCGCATCACAATTTTTATTACCGACCGATACATCGTTAAAAATATAATTTTCCAAGGAAATTTGATGCAATGAAAATTATTTGAAGATACTAATAGAGTGGGATTGGATCTACCTGTTTGTACTAACTACACAAGAATTAATGAAATGAAAGAATAATTATCAACCCACATTCGGCTCACTGCTGATCACAAATCTCCTCACAGAATGAGAGGGGTTAGGCCCATAGTACACAACGCTAGCCCAATGCGGTAGACTTTACATACGTAGACAATTAAGATAACTCTCAGGTATGCAGGGGGTTTCACGATATTTTTCCTTCACCGTTTCAGACACGTGATTTAATTTTTTAAAATGCATACAACTGAAAATTTGAAGGTGCAAGCCCCAGACAAACGCCCTCCGGAATTGGAGGCAGAGGTCATATCCACTGGGCTATCACGGCTCAATAATAAAATAATAAATGTTATTAATGATGTTTTGCCACGTTAAGGTATCAAAGTTGGAAATAGTTGTAAAAGAAAGTATTGTATATGTCAGTATTTAAAGTATTAGTAAAAATATTGGATAGTATTCAAAGGAAATTGCACAAGAAGTAGATGTAACAGAGATAATATAAGAAAGACACCGTTTAGAAATAACTATCTGTATTTTAGAATACAATACATTTTGTGCTGACCTAGAACTTGTTGGAACTCCATCTAACCAAATTGCAGGAAAAGATTTCTAGACAATAGAAATCGAAATCGAAGATCAAAAATATAGAAATAGCACCTCAGAACATCCCCGAGTAGAGCAACCACAGACTGGCCAGGAGCAGCACCAGGATGAGGTAGGTGGCGATGAGGCTGGTGGTCTCGTGGTGCGGCATGACGGACGCCTTCACTGGACAAACGGCTCCAGAAAACTGGCTAGTGACACGAAAATGTCTCCACTCGCCGGAGCGCCTACGCGCCACGCCCCTATCGCACGCCAAATATCTACATTTATAAATATGAATGTAATTATAGATCTGTCGTTGACAGAGGATTTGTCGTGGACATGGGCCGGTGATAACAATGACAACAAACAGTGCTAATTATAGGGACTCGCTCCATATAGTCTAACATAGTTAAAGGTTGAACTACTCGTACAAGTTAAAGATGCTTCTTGAACAATTTTTGCACATCTTGTCTTTTGTAGTTGATTGGACAATTTTGGTAATTTATTAAATAAGTTTTGTTTGGAAGTCCATGCAAGAGGCCTATGTCCAGCAGTGGACGTCCATCGGCTGATAATGATGGTGATGATGATTAAATAAGTAAACTAGAGCCTGATTAAAAATTGGGGTGTGGGGAACAAGATTCATGTTAGATGGTTGCTGTTAATTGCAACAACTAGTACTCGTCTAGGTAAAACTGAGATTTTATATTTTATTCAAAACTTTCAGAAAAAAAATCAACCTATTATAGCAATGTTCAATTATTTGTAGACAGTATACCTAAGGAATCTACACGTCTATATTTTAAATCTAATCAATTAGCAAACAAGTCACTCAAATTGTAGAAATATTTACTATAATATCTAGTGTCTAGCTATTTAAAATAGTCAACAAAAACTAGTTAAGGATAGTCATCAAAAATTAATTAACAATAGTCATCAGAAATTGGTTGACAAGTAGCACACTGTAAGAGAAAATCTCCAAAGATTTATCTATCGATCAAAAAAGAATAACTCAAATCTTCTATTTTCTTAAACCACGATCTTAAAAATCACAAGAATCCGAAAAAATCTGAAAAAATTCTCATCTAATAGACCACAATACTAACAAACACACGCAAGAATCCATAGAAAATATTAATATATTCTGTGATGAAAAGGACACCGACATTAAAAAAACTTTTGCAACTCGATCCATTAAACTCGGAGAAATTGATGAACCATGTAGATGAAAAAAAATGCGCTGAAAATCCGTTCCTTGTTCGAAATTTAAAAATAGACATGTGTCCGAATGAAGAAAAAAATAACCAACTTAAAAACCTAGATATATGAAATCCCATTTCTGCTTAATCTTTAAGCGATGACACGGAACACGTCACTCATATTCCACTAGCGCCACTTACGCCGGTGTTAGAAGACCGCGGAGTACAGCAGCCACAGGAAGAACAGCAGGATCACGAGGATCATGTAGGTGGCCGCGAGGTTCACCGTCTCGGCGTTGATCGGCATGATTGCGATGTGGAGATGGACTGGACGATGGTGGGTCCTCGAGTTGGGCGAGCGCGTCAGCGGACAGGGCCGGACTCGATGTTTAAGGATGTTTTATTAATTTTTTGAACGTTGATTTTGTTGTTCGTTAATATCGTTAAAACACAACGGTTTGATCAAGTTTGTGCGTTTTGCAGCAGTCGAAAATTTGAAATATCAATTCTAAACTATAAATTAATAAAAACTCAATAACTCTGTGATTTGCAAGAATTGTCTAAAAGTTAATAATGATGAAGAAAGTTGTGTAAGTTGTTCTAAAGGTGTTTTAAAATTGTTACATATTTTGATGATTTATAATAAAATTAATTTTATGGAAAATAATATACGGCCAAGTCGGGAAAGCGAAAATTTGATCTTTGTTTTCATTACAGTAAAAGAAGTGATCTTATATGAAGTGAGTTTATATATTTTTATCTAAATATTAATAAGTATTGTTTCTTTTCACTCAAAAAGGGAACAGATCGAAGGTTAGCATTAAGACATTAATCAATACCTACTTAAAACTTTTCTCAAAATAATAACATTAGAATGAACTATTTCTCAAAAATAATTGTATTAGCATAAATTCAAATCACAATAATAGAACGATCGAATCATTACGACATTATAGAGACATACAAATCTTTTCTTTTCTATTCTGTCCTGTAATATCATTTTCTATTCTATTTTCGTTCAAATGTAAATTATAAGTTCTGAATCTCGTCCAACATCACAGAAATATGTGTTTTAATAATGAGTGTTTATTTCTGTAACTAACGGTAATATTTCTTTTACAATTTCATTTTCTACTTCGCTTCATAAAGCGAAACAGCATCATTTATCGACATCATTTTTTTCCGTCATTATAAAAACGTCGTGTATTCACATTTAAACATTTAACTTATTTTAATAGATGAATTCTCACTATTTAGCAGAGTAGTATTTCAGCGAAAATTATTATAATTTTAATTGTTGTAAAGATTTTTTGTATAAATAAATAGACTAAACCATTGACTACAACCAAGTGTGATGGTAGAAAATGACGCGCTTGCTTAGAAGCCTCCCAAATTAAAGGTAGAAACCCATTTTGTGCGTGGCAAAGCAAAATATAATTCTAAAGAAAAATATGCATAATATATGCGATTCTCACATTAGGAGCAAAATGGGACGAGCAAAAAAAAAGAAACAAGATATTGCTGTTAAATAGAAGAAATCTCTATACAACGTTGACAGCAGTAGTAAAAAACAAACATTACTTACAATTGCAATTTAAAATGCTGAATAGAGAAGCCACAGAGAGATCAGCAGCAACAGAAGGATGCAGTACGTGGCGACCAAGTTGAGGCCTTCTGATCCGGGATTCATTTTGCACGGTTTTCTAACAATTTCTCACACGAAGAGATTACTCGCTGTACTAAAGGACAGCACACGACTAAATGAACGGAGGAGCGAATGTTTTAACTATTCAGATGTAAGTATTAATTCTACATTTACGTTTTTGGCATCGCACATTAATTAATTGTCACGTAGGAATGCTGTTGCGGGAATGACCCAATATTTTTGTTGTGTTTATATTTAACTTTATATTCTTAGTGTTTTTTCTCCGAATTGGTTTTTACAGAGTCATTGCCTTGTGTTATTTATCAAGGTGTAGATATTTTAGTAAAATATTTGAAAACAGTCAAATTTTGCACAAAAAAGTAAAAAAAAATAGGTTACATTAATTCTGTTACATAATATTAAATTAAATTTACATTAAGTTATCTGTATCGACTGTATCACAAAATAGCTGACCTAAATGTAAAAATTGACCCGATAAACATTCACATGACCTCTACGTAGCCTCTACGGCGTAGACCTCTACTAAATCTTTCTGATGTCGCATTGAAAAAGTAATAAAAATGGCGTATGGGCATTATGATAGAATAAAATCAAATGTATTCAATATATGAACTTTCTTTGTGTAATTTTTAGTTACTGCGACGACTGTATGATGAGTCCCGATAAATGATATTCCTTGTTCCTCTTTTACGTCATCTCTTGCATAGTTGGGTCCAATAAAGTCTTAAAAACACGTTGCAGAAGTTATTCGCATCGAACAGTTTCAGCTGAGAGAGATCATCGAGATGCGCTTTAGTGACACGTCCTAAAGTGAACGAAACTTTTTACTCTCAAAGACTCTTTTATTCTCCCTTCTAAACTTTGTTCTCTCTTTGCTGTAGAAGTAACCATAATGGTGGTACTTCCACTGACAAGCATATCTACAGAGTTCTGAGAGCTTGAATTAGGGTAATCCTGAAAATTTTACTTTATTTTAAATGTATGTATATATAAAATAATCGTCAATTTCTCCAGCGATTTCGACAGGTTCAAGTCCGCCCCTGTCCGCGATTCATTTCTGGAGAATGATAAGATGGTCTATATCGGTGCCACTGGAGCATCGCCCGCGGAATTTTTATCCGCTGCCTACACAGTACACAGCCACAATACCTATTGACGACCACTCTGGCATCGTGGTTATGAAATAGGGAGCTCCTGAGTTCGATTTTCAGTATTGCGCAATTTATAAATTGTCATTTATTTAGATTGGTAAGTAAGTAGACTTAGACTTCAGAGCTTCATTATATCAGTCTCTTTCATTACTCACTGTAGAAGAGGGGTTAAGGGGCTTACACTTACCAAGCTGTTCCAATACCGATTGGTATACAATGTATTAATGTTAACCTCTTTTGCGATCACTATCAGATGTTAATGATAAAGAGCAGGCTGATTATCTTATTATCGTGCTCTACGAGGCACAAGGGTGTAGATATACGAGGGGGGTGTGTCTTCCGCACACCGGGCTGAGAATTTTTACAGAAAATTTCCAAGAAAAGCTTAGTATATCATCGCTCGTCTCGTCATAATAAGTAGGTAGGTAGGCTCGTCACAGTAATCAGGATAATAAAATATTTTAACCAAAATAATTGAACCGTCTTCAAAGATGGATGGATTACTCTAAAAAGCAAGAAAAAGTAGATTTATTGTTTTTGTTAAAGATTTTTTTTTTGTTTTAGTTTCTTCTAGCATAGTAACCGTAAACGCCACAGTATGGGTAATTTTGTACACTTATTTTAGTTATTTTGATTTACACACAAAATTACTAAACTAATTTTCGTGTAAATTAAATGGGACCAACCTTGAAGTATAATTCTTTTAAACAAAAAAATAATTTTCATTAATAAATGACGAAGTTACGAGGTAACATATAAAAAACATACGCGTCGAATTAAGAACCTGCATCTTTTTTTGAAGTCGGTTAAAAATAAACTATTTTTGTGTGAAGACTTCGAATAATGATGATAAATATGTTTACGTCTTCAAATTCGTACCTGGATATCGGAAATATCATCCATCATAGAACATGACGTATGTTACATAAACCACGTGGCTACTGCCTATACCAACATTTTCATCATTACATCATTGTTGTTGGGTGTTCATCTAAACTTCTACTTTATTGTTTCATATGTCTATACTTAATATTATAAAAACGGTCAAGTGCGTGTTAGTGTAGGGTTCCGTAGATTAAGTTAGCACTTCCCTTATGTAATGCACAAAAATACCGATAACGATACCCCACACTATAGAATAGACGAAAAAAGTTGTATGTAGGGAAAAAACCCATACTCTTTAAATAGCAATTGATAATAATTAGCTGTTATAGTTTTCCTTGTAATTTCACTATATATCCGTGATTTTTTTTCTAGCCGGTAGAGGGGGGACCCCACACTATGAAATAAACGAGCAAAAAAATTCATCCCCACTTTACAAGTATGGGAAGGTACCGTAAAAAATATTTTTCAATATTTTATTTTACGACTTTGTTCACATTTTTAATTTAAATACTCATGCTAATTTACAGTAAGTCTCTGCGCTAAACCGCCGACGGACGGACGGACAGACGGACATGACGAAACTATAAGGGTTCCTTGTGGACTATGGAACCCTAAAAAATGTAAAGTTTATGGCGATGTATTGATGGTAATGTTGGCTCCCGAGACCTAATTGTGAACTAGAAGTTCCTGAGATTCCGCGATCAGCCAAACAAACAAACACTATACGTATATAGATTAACTTCTTAGATTAAAAAAATTAGGGCTAATACCCTTATTTTTTGTATGAAAATAAAAAACATAATTTTACACTATCGAAGTTGCGGGTGTCTGCTAGATAGATAATATTAAAAAACATACATACAGCCAAACGTAGGACCTCCTCCTTTTTGGAAGTCGGTTAAAAACAGTGAGTTTGTCTGTTATGACGTAACCGCTGAATAATTTATTTTAGCGAGGAACATAGAACGTCCTGTTGCTCTAACGTGCGACCAACGAGATAATCTCGTGTAGTGAAATAGACAAATTTCAACCAATGCCGGCGCAAATAAGCCTATCTCTTTCATTGCGTTGGGATGAAAGAGATGGGACTGGGACAACTCCGTCGTCATTGGACGACGTTTTGTCTATTTCTCTTCACTTCGCACCACTGTGACGGATTTTTTCTCCCAGATCCGATTTTGATAAAACAAAGCCACCTATATGATTCTATATATATCAACTCGTATTCGGCTCACTGCTGAGCTCGAGTCTCCACTTAGAATGAGAGGGGTTAGGCCAATAGTTTACCACGCTGGCCCAATGTGGATTGGCAGACTTCAGACACGCAGAGAATTAAGAAAATTCTGGAACCCATACCCTCCGGAATCGGAGGCAGGTCATATCCACTGCTAACACTGGTTTCATCTACTGGGGATGAATAAAAACCGTTGATTAGTTCCGGAAATTAGCACGAGCAGACAGACAGAACAAAGTAAATACCTAATTTAATTTAATAAAAGTCTCTTTGTTACGTAGATTCCTCTCGAGTTGTGTAAATGGAAGTGATCCTAAACATGACAGAGTGGTTTTCGATGCTTCAATTTACTTGTAGTTTTGATCTTCGATCGTTCAGGTTGTTGAAGCATCCGTCTCTACAATAGTGCTTACTTAGGCATTGCGGTATATGGCACAATTTTTAAAGAAACGTTTCTTTCTTTCAAAAAATGCCTTTATTTTTAAGTAAATAATCCGTATAATTAGTCCGAGCACCCAGGTGCGGGGACAACGAAAGAGGTCGACCACCGCTCAGATCGTCAACCTTTCAAATAAACACATTTTTATTTTTGTATTTACCAATTTCGCACGTGTGGAACTTCTCTCTTCCTCGAGAGAATAAATCGTTGTCCGTAATTTCACCGTCAATTTTAAAAGGAGATTTACTATGCGCCTTTCTAGTCAGCTCTGACATTGCAATACCTAATCGTTATCGTACCTACCTATACTGCGCATCCATATACCTCGTGGTCAAAGTGAACTCGAAGTTTGGTGCATACTTTACTACAGTCCTATACCGTAAACCACCATGCTTATATTTATCTGCAATCTATCAATGCTATTAGATAACAGAAATAAATAAGTCATCATCATCATGTCAGCCGATGCACGTCCACTGCAGGACATAGGTGTTTTGTAAGGACTTCCAAACATCACGATCCTGAGCCGCCTGCATCCAGCGAATACCTGCGACTCGCTTGATGTCGTCAGTCCTCCCACCTGGAGGGGAGTCGACCAACACTGCGCTTTCTAGTCGCCATTCCAACACCTTGGGACCCCAACCACCATCGGCTGTTCGAATTATGCGCCCCGCCCATTGCCACTTTAGCTTCGCGACACGTTGAGCTATGTAGGTGACTTTCGTTCTTCTGCGGATTTTCTGATCTGATTCGATCACGCAGAGATACTCCTAGCATAGCTCGTTCCATCGCCCGCTGTGTGATTCTGAGCCTTCTAATGAGGCCCATAGTTAATAGGCCCGTAATAAATAAATATACCTAAACAATACACACATCTAGCCTCTATCTAGCCTCTAAATAAGCGTACTTATAGCCAGTGTTATGTTATGTGTACGTACTAAGATAGCTGATTTATATAGGTAGGTACACGGGTACAACATATAAATACCTATCTAATATATAAAATTCTCGTGTCACAGTTTTCGTTGCCATACTCCTCCGAAATGGCTTGACAGATTTTGATGAAATTTTTTGTGCTTGTCCGGTATCTATTAGAATAGGCCAACATCTATTTTTCAAACCCCTAAATCCTAGAGGTAGGGTAAAAGTAGGGTATGACTAGGGTAGGGGTAGGATTGAGGTACGGTAGAGGTAATGTAGGGGTAGGGTAGGAGTAGGGTAAAAGCAGAGTAGGGTAGGGATAGGGAAGAAGTGCATCATAAGTCAAAGCGAAGCTTGAGCGGGTAGTTTAATGTATAAACACACCCAGACACTGTAAAACACCCATCATCATAGTTCATAACACAAATATTTCCCAGTTGTTGCAATCAAACCCGTGAAATAAGCATCCGAATTGAAAAACATTGACGTGCATGGCGGCAGAAATGCTTTTTTTAGATACCTCAATATACGTTCTTGCCTCGTAGGTCCAGAGGTTGGCTTAAGTGACTTCGGATCACGAAGTCCAAGGTTCTAGTTCTGCGTCAGGCTATGACCTATTATGGTTTTTGAGTGAAAGATTTTAACATGATCAATGATCATCTTATGCCCATCATCATCATCATCATATCAGCCGATGGACGTCCACTGCAGGACATAGGCCTTTTGTAGGGACTTCCAAACATCACGATACTGAGCCGCCTGCATCCAGCGAATCCCTGCGACTCGCTTGATGTCGTCAGTCCACCTGGTGGGGGGTCGGCCAACACTGCGCTTACTAGTGCGGGGTCGCCATTCCAGCACTTTGGGACCCCAACGTCCATCGGCTCTTCGAACTATGTGCCCCGCCCATTGCCACTTCAGCTTCGCAACTCGTTGAGCTATGTCGGTGACTTTGGTTCTTCTGCGGATCTCCTCATTTCTGATTCGATCACGCAGAGATACTCCTAACATAGCTCGTTCCATCGCCCGCTGTGTGACTCTAAGCCTTCTTATGAGGCCCATAGTTAGCGACCAAGTCTCGGAACCATAGGTCATCACTGGCAACACGCACTGTTCGAAGACTTTTGTCTTCAGGCACTGAGGAATTTCGGACGAAAAGATGTCGCGAAGCTTCCCGAATGCAGCCCAGCCGAGTTGGATTCGACGGTTCACCTCTTTCTCGAAATTGGACCTACCTAACTGGATCATATGTCCTAGGTATATGTATTCGTCTACAATTTCGAGTGCAGCGTTCTCAACTATAACTGGGTGGAGCGATACATGAGCATTACACATTATTTTTGTTTTGCCCATGTTCATTTTCAGGCCCACCTGTTGAGAAACGCTGCTGAGGTCATTGAGCATGGTACTAAGGTCATCCAGAGTCTGTGCCATGATGACTACATCATCCGCGAACCGCAGTTGAGTGATGTACTCGCCATTGATGTTGATGCCAAGTCCGCTCCAGTCCAGAAGCTTAAAGACGTCTTCCAGTGCGGCGGTAAATAGCTTCGGAGAGATCACATCTCCCTGACGCACTCCTCGCTGCAACTGGATTGGCCTCGTAGTCTGATCCTGAATACGGACTGACATAGTGGCGTTTTCGTACAAGCACTTCAACGCTTGGATATACCTGTAATCAATTCGGCATCTCTGCAATGACCTTAGCACAGCCCAGGTTTCCACCGAATCGAAGGCTTTCTCATAGTCCACAAACGCTAAGCAAAGTGGCTGGTTATACTCGTGAGTCTTCTGTATAACCTGCCGCAGCGTATGGATGTGGTCTATGGTACTAAAGCCTTTTCGGAAACCGGCTTGTTCGGGAGGCTGGAAGTCGTCAAACCTATTAGCGAGACGATTCGTAATGACTCTCGAGAACAATTTGTAAACATGGCTTAGCAGCGAGATGGGTCTGTAATTCTTCAGCAAGGTGTTGTCACCTTTCTTGAAGAACAGAACCACCACGCTCCTATGCCACGCCTCAGGCGTCGTGCCCTCGTGAATGACGGAATTGAACAATCGCTGAAGGACTTTAAGTATCGGTTTTCCACCCGCTTTCAGGAGTTCTGCTGTGATTCCGTCCTCACCTGGCGCCTTATTGTTCTTCAGGTGTTTGAGAGCCACACTAATCTCGTATAGGCTGACGTCCGGGATATCTTCGGTATAGTGTCGGGTCAACTTGGCTCTGGGGTCTTTAGCCAAATTGGCAACAGGCTGCTGAGTAGTCGTGTATAGCTGTCCATAGAACTTCTCGACCTCACTTAATAACTCGGGCTCTTATGCCCATCAATCCGCAATGTGGTGGGCATAAGATGGGTGTGGTGGGTGCTCCATATTCCTTCTCATATAAAAAGGGTGGTATATTCATGGTACCGTTAAAATACTTGCTTAGTTTTGTACTTATCGGATTCAATAGGTACGAGATTAGAAATAATCATAATGCGCGGTAATTTTAAATTTGGAATATCTCAAAGCGCCATTAGCGTCATAGAGTTGATGGCCATAAATTCCGTGTAACGGCCGAGTGGTTATCATCAAATAACGTGAAAAACTGAAAAACAGCTGAATTTCTAACAGCCGGCCGTAAATATTAACTCTTGAAGAGTATTATGAAAAATTATTTCGGTGTTTCCGCGCACGTCAACCCGCAAGCTGAGCTATTAATCGCCGTGCCCTGGAGCTTGGACCGTTGCACTCTAGTGGACTTGCTCGAGGTGAGACGTTTTACAGTTTGTAAAAAAACTGTTCCACCAACATAGAAGACCACTTGGTCTTAAAGATGTGGAATTGTCAAATTGTTACCACTGATATGGTTGCCTTGTGTATTATTGTTTGTATTTTTTAATATAATATTTCCTTGGTGTAAAATAAAGTGTATATTTTTATTTAATTTCACCGGACACAAGTACTATAGGATCAACAATACTTACCTGTAGCTTGGCAACTTCGTTCGTAACACTCCCGATGTTGCGCGCGGGGTGGGAAGCGTGTAGCGATGAATGAAAATCCCACGACTGATGCACGTCACTTCCCCGCACGTACAATTTCACACTCGCGCTCTTTTTCCACCCGTCGCCCGCATGTCATGGGAGTGTTACCAACGAACTTGCCAGACTATACTTTTTTGTGATTAAAGTGTCAATAATAGTAGCTGTTGACAATAATTGTAACGTATTGGATAGAATAATTGTAACGTACACAAACTCTTTCAATGTCGTTAGTCCCTTGCTACATAATAACGTACCTAAAAACAAGTAGAAAGGTCGTCCAAAATCACATTTTGTCACGTAACAAATAAGATGTAAGAACATGTAAGATAGGATGTCAATATAGGATCGGTCACAATGTTCATAATATAATATTAAGTACAACCTGACGATATCGAAGAACAAACCTGACTCAAATTACAAATTCATAATAAGTAACATGAAAAATTAGAAGCAATGTTCTTTTGGTTCTCTAAAACCGAACGTCTAAGTCTATGAGGCCAAAGTGTAGTTCGTTGTACTTCAGTACATAATATTCTATGCTATTATGTTATTTTTAAATTGTAAGTAGATTTTGTGAGGCGGTACGCGCCTGGAGATATTCCAATAAATTCTTGCGATCTCCGAGCACTTCTATAGAAGATACACTCATACCTACTTTACGAGAGTGGGGCCGATATTATTAATGTTTAGTACAAACTAGGCATATTAATAAAGTTCTCCCGAATGGCAGGAGATATTCACGAGATATTTTAATGTGCGTGCACTGGTGCACTATCTACTCGTATTCCTCCCTCACGACATAGGCCAGTGGGATGAGAGGATGATATGCAGATAGTTTAATGCACAAGTGTGTGCGCAAACACAGGTGCAATATGTGTCCATTTCGTCACTCACACATACCGATAGAACGGCAGATCGACCGGAAAGAGATCAGACATAGGGTCTACGGCTTTATGTGCTCCTCGAGACGCGGAAGCATATAAATCCCAATGCTTGTTTTTGATTAGCCAAACCTGGTACTGATCCCGCATCTTAATATCTGTAGCTAAACTAAACGATGAATATCAACTAAACTAAACGATATTATGATAAATGGACAAATGTCAACCAATAGCAACGCAACCGGAAATATCGCTCTCTTTCGTTGCGTTGATAGTCCGCCGCCATTGGTTCGGTTATGTCTTTACTCTTGACGAAATAATTTCTAGAATAAATTCAATACAATTACCTACTTAAATATATACTCGTAACGATTTATTAGTAATCGGTTGCTTATTAAGTACTCTAAATTACATGGCATTAAAATTTTGGCGGCTCATTGGGTACTATGGTACGAGTACCCACGGCCAAAGCGTAGATTCATCAGACCCGAAAAATATCTGGGTAAACTATAACCTACTTCCTACTATCCATGGTCTAAGTATCCTACTAATATTATAAACGCGAAAGTTTGTATGGATGTTAGGATGTATGTTTGGATGTTTGTTACTCTTTTACGCCGTTACTACGCGATATGGCTAAAATTTGGAATGGAAATGGATTTTACTCTGGATTAACACATAGGCTACTTTTTATCCCGAAAAAATCCATAGTTTTGCGAAAACTGATGATTTTAATGTTAATGTTTATTACTCTTTCACGCCTTGACTACTTAACCGAATTAGCTTAATTTTGGTAGTGAGATATATTATAGCATGGATTATCACACATGCTACTTTTTATCCCGGAAAAATCCATGGTTCCCGAGGGATTTGTGAAAAACTAAATTTCACGCGGAAGAAGTCGCGGGCGTCCACTAATTTTATAAATAAGAATCTTCTTATTTTCATACAAAACTAAAGCTTATTCAGTTCAGTTACATAAGTGTTCTGCTAGTAATGACTAATATTTACAAAGATTACAAGATCATAAGAAATCATGATTTTATTTTAATGTGATTTACGTGATCTACTTATTATTTTAAAACTAATACTGTGAAAGTAAATGTGTAAACAGTTGCATAACATATTGATTTTAGAAAGCAAAAATATAATATTAATTTGTAAGAAATACGAATCGTCCCAGAAATGTAGGTAATGAAATCATCTGCTACCATTTAATCTGTGTCTGCTACCTACCAGTAGGTTCTAAAAAGTAAGAACCTTAATCAGGTAATTCTACAAATTAAAAAATAAACTGTCAATATAGTGTCATGTCATTGTCATTGTCACTGTGACTTGTCAAATTTGATGTATGTTTTGACTTTTGTGAGTTTTGTGGTTTTGTAGTGTGAAAATAATCGTGATTTGTCACGAAATACCTATACCATTACCATGTTGTGTAAATTTGTTGTTTGTTGCTAATTTAAAGACTGTTTGATAAACCAGTCAGCCGATTAGCCGACGTCATTATTTACATATTCCGTGTAATGTGATCACATGAAACAAGTTTTACATCGTACCATTCATTAAATGGGCGATCGGCAGCGGTTACGATCTGAAGAGATGGCTACTACAAGCGCAGCGGTGACTGTCCCACCGCAGACACAAGAGGTAAGTAACAAGGAACCTTATCAAACCGCGTATTAAATAATTCATACGCACCGACGCCTACAAACACGTAACATCGCAGCGTTAAGTAAAAGTAAACATAGATTTCTATCGTTCTTCGTCACTTAGCGTTGAAAATTCGTCATGGGGGTCGTAGCTCGAGCAACTTTTCGCGTTTTATCATCAAAAAATATATTTGTAGCACCAAGTTTGATTTTACGCGCCCAAAGTTTGCAGTATTCGTCTAAAACCGATGGTTTGCTCAACGATGTTAACGTGTTGGACCTTACACGCGTAGTCGCTGGTCCTGTTTGCACTATGACCCTGGGAGACTTGGGCGCGAATGTAATGAAAGTCGAGAGTCTAGATGGAGATGAGGCAAGGAAGTGGGGACCACCGTTTATCAAGGATACATCTGATTCTTACTATTTCCTGAGTGTGAACAGAAATAAGAAGAGCATTTGTATTGATTTCAAAAGCTTAGAAGGTAAGGATGGACTTATTAAAAATATTCTTTGTGCAAATGAAATGTTTAATTAATTATTTAAAATTTTTAATATTCAATTCTATTAAGCTCAGACTAAAAGCATTATTAATTTTTGTATTATAGTTTACTAGAACTGTTAACTAAATTAAATGAATAATAGTAAGAAATCTACCTACAAATCACTCTTTGAACAATATGTTTCTTTATATAGGAAAATTTGAAAAATTTTAAGACTACTTCAGTGTCTCAGAGTTTACTAGTTTAATTTTGTTGTTATCATATCACAAAAGGAGACATTAATTTGGACTGTAACTTTCTGTATTGTTTACTACTAAATATGTTAATATTTTAGGAAAGAAAATAATTTATGACTTGGCACGGAAATGTGACGTTGTTGTGGAGAACTTTCTGCCGGGGAAACTGGATAAACTTGATATTGGCTACAATAAGTTGAAGGAGATCAACAAGCAAATAATATACTGTGCTATCACTGGCTTTGGACCCACTGGGCCTTACAGGAAAAAGCCTGGGTAAGGATAATACATTATTTTACGTAGACATAGGTGTATGCCTATGTGCTTAAAATATTTATTTATATTTTATTTTTTAGAAACATTGTAATAAATATTTATTAAAGTTATATGTTTTTAGCTATGATGTGATTGCATCAGCAATGGGCGGCTTATTAAATGCCACAGGTGAGAGAAACGGGAACCCAGTAAAGCCTGGAGTAGCAATTACAGATGTCACCACAGGTCTTCATGCCTTTGGTGCGATCATGACAGCTTTATACTACAGAAACAAAACAGGGAAAGGACAGAAAATAGACTGCAACTTACTCTCTACTCAGATATCCAGTATGATAAATATTGCAAATATATATTTAAACTGTGGCATAGAAGGTCAAAGATGGGGTACTGCCCATGCTAATCTTGTGCCGTACCAAGGATTCAAAGCCAAAGATGGTGACATAGTTATTGGGACAGGCTCAAATGCACAATTTGCTGACTTCTGCAAACTGATAAACAAAGAAGAACTAATCGCTGATAAACGGTTTAAAGATAATGCTGCCAGAGTTACAAACCGTGATGAAATAATCAGAATTATAAGTGAAGTTATAATAACTAAAACTAAAAAGGAATGGGCGGAGATATTCAAAGATGCCTCTTTCCCCAATGGACCTGTAAATAATATGCATGATGTGTTTGACGATGAGCATGTGAAAGAGATTGGTTTGGTTAAAGAGTTACCACACCCTACTGCTGGTACAATTAAGACAGTTGCACCTCCTACTGTGTATTCTGAAGGTGGGAATTCAGCTAGAATTGCACCCCCTTTGTTGGGTCAACATACAAAGGATATTCTGTCCAACTTCTTGGGTTATCATGATGCTAAAATTGAAGGACTTTTTGTGAACAAGGTTATCAAATAACATGAAATTTTAAATATTAATTATATAAGTAAAATATTTTTTAAAATATGAAAATTTTGGTTAATGATTATTTACTACTAATTGATAAATATGGAATTTTTGTAAATCTTAATGGTGTTGTCTGACATTCTTATTTAAATGTTTAATATATCAGATATATATTATGACATAATAAGGACTTTATAATGTGCTGAGATAAATGTAACTTCTTGTATTAAGTAAACAAACAAAGACTAAGTTTATTAAATATTTTTATCAGAATAATCATATTCAAATATACAGTATGTTTATTATTACAGTTTGTTAGCAAACTGATAAGGAGAATTATATTGATGTATATGTTGTACCCTTTAGGTGAACCCTGACTATTCAATTCAAATTACTCAAGTATTTAATCCTAAGTGGCGGTAGAATCATATATTTATGTAGAAATAACTTAAAAATAAATTTACCTCCAACATATTGAGGTCTACATACAAAGTTGAGAGTATTTTTATTCTATAAGCTAACATAACATAACATTAATGCAATATGAGAAGACTTGCACAATGGAGCGGAGTTTACGAAGTTTGCCATCTATGTATTTTAAATGCTCCCAGGATTATGTTGATCTATAAAATAAATGGTGCACGAGCTCACACATTTAAAGTATCAGTAAAATCAAACACTATATTACTACAATATTTAATTAACATTGCAATATTTAACTAGAAATATTGAAATTAATTGCATGACCGTTCATGCAATGGTACACAGGTCATATGCAAAGGCGAAGAGGAAGACCAAAACAGAGATGGGCGGACGAAATAAGACAGGTGGCAGGAGGCAACTGGGCAAAATCTGCAAGGGATAGGGAGTTGTGGAAAAGTTTGGAGGAGGCCTTTGTCCTAGGGGACAAACAGAATGTATATACGAACTCTGAATAAAGGCTTTTTATTATTATTATTATTATTATTGAAATTAATATTTCTCCTTACATATTTAGATATAGTACTTACAGTTAATATATACAATTTGTATATTTATATTATACAAGTACATTTTAACAAAAATTGTAACAGTTATTTATATTATGATTGAATAAATAATACAAGTTCTCATTTTGTTTTTGTTAACACATCATCCCACAACTACCTGTTGTACCTAGTACCAAATAATAAAATATATGACCTTGTTTAATGATGCAAATCTTGAAAGAAAGACCTTGTGATGTTTTTATATTGTACTAGCTGATGCCGCGCGGTTTCACCCGCGTGGTTCCCGTTCCCGTGGGAATACCGGAATAATATATAGCCTATAGCCTACCTCGATAAATAGGCTATCTAACACTGAAAGAATTATTCAAATCGGACCAGTAGTTCCTGAGATTAGCGCGTTCAATCAAACAAACAAACAAACAAACAAACTCTTCAGCTTTTTTATATTAGTAAGTATTAAGCCATTGTGCAATAATATGAAAATAGTACATAACAAAAGATTAATGCAAGCATAGAAAGACTTGACAAAGAACAAAGTCATCATTTTATTCATAAGAAGTAGGATGATGCGGCCTGGCCCGTTTGTAGGCTGTTATAATAGGCTGATGTTGTTATTATTATGATTCAAAGTTCAGCTTTATCCATAGCCACTGAAGAACTAGAAGGAATAAGCGACAAAATAGCTCAAGAGATGTTAACATGATTATTCCATTGCAAGGTATTTTAAAATCTGAGGCCCATATGTATTCTAAGATGTTACATTTATGATATAAAAAGAAACAAAACATTTATTTGCTGTTTATTTTTCTTACAAGTTTATCAGATAAGATAGTATTATCTTTATTAGGATATGATGCACTTGACTGTGATCTGAAGGGTAACAATGCCCAAGTGTGACTGTCATCCAGGGTCATTTACCTTTTAGAAACTCAGGAATGGACAAAAGGGTGAAAGGGGGTGAACTAGCACCCACTGGTCAGCAAATTAAATAATAAATTAAATATAAAGTAAATTGTATAGAGAATGTTAAGAAAAAATTGTTTTATTTAGTTACTGTTTAAATAAAAACTGTACTGTTTGTTTGTTCAGTCTCCCCAACGTCCATCGGCTTTTCGAACTATGTGCCCCGCCCATTGCCACTTCAGCTTCGTTACTCGTTGAGCTATGTCAGTGACATTGGTTCTTCTGCGGATCTCCTCATTTCTGATTCGATCACGGTATGATCGGTATGATGTATTCCACGTGTGTCCGCCAGGAGTCCGTGGAGCGGGTGGCGGTGATCACGCTGCGGCCGACGCGCGCGCCGCCGCGGAAGAAGGTGGTGTGGACAGAGGACACTGTTGACAATGAGCACATGAACAAAAAGAAGTCCAAATGTAAGTCTACATTTGACCTTACCTTACATTACCTTATCAGCCGATGGACGTCCACTGCTGGACATAGGCCTCTTGCATGGACCTCCAAGCACAACGATCTCGAGCCGTCAGCACATTCCATTCCAGTACCTTGGTACATTTGACAAATATATATGTAATAATAAAAAATCCGTAACTGATGGGAATCGAGTCTCTTTGGCTATCGTGGCCAGTTTCCTTCCAATTGGACTCTATGTACTCTATAGGTACAGGCAAATGATCACCTTCGAATACTAGTTGGAATTGTAAAAGACGCTGTCGCCTTATTACACGTTTCCATACCAGTGTCCTATGATGAACAAACTTGGACTTTGAGAAAATCGTTACGTTAAATTATACTTGAACAAATAGCAGGGGCGTAGCTACCGCCGTATCAGCAATACCAATGATACGCGGCCCCCTCTTACGTGCGAAAGCAAAAATAAGTAAAATGTAACCCACAATCTACATTGGTTTGAAGAACCCATGAACTCCCGTATATTCAAAGGTTCATATAGGTTGTTCAAACATCTTTTTGTTTTAAGAAATTTCTACCCTTCATATTGGGCCCCCCATCTTGTTTTGAAACAGGGCCCCTCCAAGGCGAGCTACGCCACTAACGTTGTAAACTCCATCACTTAAGATCAAGTATGATGAGGGATGCTAACTTTCGTGTCGGAAACTCAGGTTGCTGTATATACGAGAAACCGCGTCGATTCGGTGAGTCGGACTCTGAGGAGAGCGAGGACGAGTGCGAGCACTGCTTCGGCCACGTGGAGCACCGGCGGAAGAAGCAGCAAACCAGCACCAGCGCTGCAGTGGAGGTATCCATATTACCCACACCTCCCCTTCTAGGCATGCGTCCGGCTTTTCGGCTCGCTGTTGAGCAAGAGTCTCTTCTCAGAATGGAAGGATTGAGGAAGATAAAATTTTGTATTATCTTGATGAAACAAGCAATAAAACTGATACAAATCATACGTTTATAGGGGATGGGGGACTATGGGTATAACAAAATAGTTGACCCGAAACCTCCTGGAATCGTAATGTGCATACGTTTCTAAGTTTTGACGGCCTCCGTGGCGCAGTGGTTGCGCGGTAGATTTACAAGACGGAGGTCCTGGGTTCGATCCCCGGCAGATTGAGATTTTCTTAATTTGTCCAGGTCTGGCTGGTGGGAGGCTTCGGCCGTGACTAGTTACCACCCTACCAGCAAAGACGTGCCGCCAAGCGTTCCGGTACGATGCCGTGTAGAAACCGAAAGGGGTGTGGATTTTCATTCTCCTCCTAACAAGTTAGCCCGCTTCCATCTTAGATTGCATCATCACTTACCATCAGGTGAGATTGTAGTCAAGGGCTAACATGTAAAGAATAAAAAAAAAAAGTTTTAAACTGTAAACACAATGCGGTCCTCAGATCATGTACACTCAAAACCTCACTGGACCCGGTCTACCACGAGTATTTTAATTTTTAAATTCATTTCAATTTAATTAACTTAATTGTTACATGCATTTTTGCATACAGTTAGTCGTTAGATGAATGATTGGGTATGTAAATTCTGATGAATAAAGAATGGTTCGATTTGCCTTGTCAGGAAGCAGTGGAGCAAACCGCATCAATAACGTTGCAGCCGTCGCAGCCCGCCGCACCGCCGGACAAACCACCGGCCGACAGCTAAACTAAATATTATATTATATACTTAATTATAATTACCTTATTAATTGATAACATACTTAAATATCACCCAAAATCGCTGAACTACAATAAAATAACATAACACACGAGTTGATCTTGAGATTGAAAAATCAGGCCCTCCTAATGTGATAAATGGTTAAAAACCGCGTTCGATGATGATGAATTTGTTAATGTTTGACTGTTTGTAAATAGTGTGGTGGGTTTGAGCTGCATATATCTTTTCCATGAGGCGCGGGCCCAGCTGTGTGACTATAGTAATGAGATCATTATTTTATTATTAACAATTTTCATATTTAGAAATCCAAACAGACTTCCAAAAGTAGACTAATTATATCTAATGAAGCGTTAATAGCTCAGTGGTAAACCGGCCGGATTCATCACCGAGAGGTGGGGGTTCGATCCATGCCCGCTAGCCTATTGTCTTACCCATTCGAAACAATTTAATTGAAGGAGATCAGGAATATTGGTCATTTATTTAAAAAATATGGTAAATATTTCTCAAAAATTGCAGTATCACAATGTTAGGTAGCATTTCATGGGTATTCATGAAATGCTAAATTAATTGAATGAAAGTCAGGTAAATTGGAACCTCTATGTGGACCCAGTCATTAAATACATATTTAACTAATAGATTAATAATTGAAATAATTATTGTTATAAAATGTTATTAAGTGTTAAGTCAAAATATTGAATGAATAAATAAATAAAAATTTACTTTCGTTATTATTTAGTCTCTTTCTTATGTGGTGGTGTTACAATCCCGTGCCTCGGAGAGCACGTTTTATCACTAACATCATCAGACATGATGACTAGTTTCGCACCCAAATTCACAAACAAGAGTCCCTTATTTTCTGAGAAAAACGAGCTTAGATTTGGTATATATATTTGGTATATTTTATAATTAACTAGAAGAACTGTATGGCTCCTTTGTACAATATGGAGGTTTTTAGGTTATCAACATGGTGTCGAGAGGGTAGCAGGCTAATTCACTATCTTTGATGTATGCTACTTGTAAGATGACATACGAAATTGAGATTCTATGTAACAAATGTAACCCGGTGCCTGCTGGTGGATATCATACAGTAGGTAGATGACATTTTTCAATTGATCTGATGTTTATTTTAATAGGTTGATAATAAAGACCAAAATAGTGAATAGGCCAGCTCGCAATTTAAAATAAAACACATTTTTGTGATTAAGATTACTAAATATAATTCAATAATACAAACTAGAAACAACTAACGATTTATTATTATATTTATAGTGCAATGCAATGCCACTGAAATTTTGGTTCAAAAATGTAGGCCCATGTCCAGCAGCAGTGGACGTCCATCGGCTGATAATGATGATACTTAATAAACATTTATAAAAATTTGAATTTCCCGCGGGATTTACCGGGATGAAAAGTAACCTATGTGTTAATCCAGAGTAAAATCTATTTCCATTCCAAATTTCAGCAAAATCGCTTCAGTAGCCGCTGCATAAAGGAGGAACAAACATACACAACTACACACAAACTTTCGCCTTTATACATATATTAATGTGCTGTGTGATGTGATGTAATAATTATAAAAAGCCTCAATAGCTCAACGGTAAGGGGCCGGCTTCTTCACCGAGAGGTGGTGGTGATATTGGTCGTATATGAAAGATATGGCATTTATTCTTAAAAAAAAAAACTTCAAAATCACAATTACAGTAGTAGGTATTAGTAGACGCCCGCAACTTCACCATCAAGCATTAAATTAGGTAGCGTTTTCGATGAAAACTCTCAAGACTTTTCCAACATTTCCCACAATTACAGTCAAATTTCGCCCTATTTACACAAAATCTATAAAAATAACACAGCTTAATCTTCCTCATGAATCACTATCTACCAATTGCTTGAAAAACTTAACAAAAATGGTCCAGTCGTTTAGAAATATTTCAGTGACATATACACGCACATAAGAAATATATAAAGATGTATAGAATTTAGATTATAATATAATACATATAATTAACTACAATACAAATAACTTATCAATAGAATATTATTATTATTTAAATTAATAAAAACTAATAAACAATACGGAATACCAAACATTTACACACAATAATTTAAAGGGGAAACCCAGGTAGGTATACCCCCGTATATAAGTAGGTATATGGAGATGTAATATCATGTATAAATAACGATTTGGTTAAATAATAGGGTAGTTGACTCATATCAAATTTAATATAAACAATATTAACATGGAATAAGGGTCCGAAATATATCGATATCAATTAATAAAAGTTAAGGATTACCTAGAAAACTCATGTCTATGTCAGTGAAGATAGACAGAGAGACTGTTACGTTTTGTATGTAACCGAGCAAGAGAGAGATATTTTATTTCATTCGGTCTAAAGTACACTTAGATTTTTTAACTGCTTAATATAAAAAATAATAAAAAATGGTTATTTTTTTTCTCAAATGGCGCATTTATTACTATTCTGGGCAAGCGATAGAAATCTACGAAAAAAATGATCTTTTTCTCTCCCTTTAAAAGAAATTTAAATGAGTTTTACCTTATAATGGATTTTTTTTCATATAGAAATATTTGATTTTTCAAAAGTGCAAAAGTACTGAAAAATTTATTTCTACAATTGATAACAATTACAATGTAAGAACTAAGGATTGTCATTGACTGTGACGTCACACTAAAAGTGCCAAAATTTTACTTTATAATTATGTTTTGTATGATAAAATTTTCATTTACATTACAATTACAATTATCGGCCATCACTGGTCCTAACATGCATACCGCGACATACTGAATCGTAGATACAGCTTTCTCTTTCATTGTGATGGAAAAAAAGAGACAGCGATATTTTCGATCCGCCGCTATTGGTCATACCTAATTCAATAATACAATGAGTACATAAAAATTATAATATTGAGTAGATTCTAGAAGATAAGTTAAATAAATTAAAGTTAACTTAAGCCACTTATAAAGCTTCAACAATGGTTTTATACTATTAGATATGGCATTAGCGCGTCGAAAATGAAGCGAAAAAAATTGGTTTAGTTCTATTTAGTCGTATAGTAAACAATAAAAGTTATTTAAGCATAATATTGTAGACAATACAGAGTGGTGTGTTCAGGGAGTGTAAAAACTATACAGGGTACTCGTGAGTATTTTCCATAACTTCAAGGTGTTAACTAGTCCACTTTTAGGAACCGAATTGCATAACTTATTCTTTTTTAACTAAAATATAAAATCTTTTTATGTTTTCATACAAAGTAATTCAAATAATTCCGACTATCTATGTATCACACTGTCTAACCTTTATCTATCCTTACATTTTAAGGATAGATAAAGGTTAGATAAAGGTTTTAAGGATAGTTATATAAGGATGTGTATAAGGGACATGATATTTTAAGATTTATTTACAAAATAAAATATTATTTACTCCGAAAATATTAATTTTAGAACACATATTCCTTGAACATTTTTAAATAATTTTCGGTAAAGAATATAACCCCAGAGTTATGGGAAATACTCCCGAGCACCCTGTATAATATACAGAATAATATAATGTAAGCAAACAAAATTGTGCATGTGAGCTGAGTATGAAACACTGTTTAAGATGATTTTGTACGCAAGTAACGTATCTAATAGTATAAAATCAATGTCAAACAATAACAAAAATCAGTCTTAATAACAAGAATTGAAGTATAAATGTAAATAAAAATGAAAAAAAAAAAGAAAATCAGTCTCAAATAGCAAAAACAAACAACGATTGAAGGTATAGTAAACACGAAATATGTAAAATTTAAACATATAACATCTTTAGTTGCACTGATATAACGGAAACCTACTAAAACTAGTTGGCCTAAATCCGACAATAATCAATTTAGCCGGTATACTATTACAATAAAGGTAAACAATCGATAATTTTAATTCTAAAAAATGCAAATAACTACATACCTTACAATATGACATCGCTGCTACGATATCGATTTCGCTTCAAAAGAAAGCCGATTTTGATAAGGCTCTATTAATACGAGTATTATTTTAACATTAAAGCATCAAGGCTTTCAAAAGCAAAACATTTGCCTTCTCGTATAGAAGCAAAATTTTGCCTGTCCAATTTTTTTTTTTTATTGTCCCAACCGGTTATATCAGAGACACTTGATCTATGGCTATTTTCAATAATGCATTCCAAATAATAGCATTTCGCTCGATCATCTTCGCATTTTTCTGAAAAAGAAAATACTGTGATCAAATTGGATAAACACAATTATTGACAATGTGAATTATTTATTTATTAATTGTAATTTATATTATTTACAAGCGGACGCCCGCAACTTAGTATTGATTTTTTTTTTTTAATCTCGAATTTTTTAAGGACTTTTATTTTACAAAAAATATGTCAGCCCTATCGTACCCTAATCAGTATAACTTAAAAGAATTATATATTAAACTACTTAATTTAAAATCTACTTTTTTAAACAAAGAGTTTGATGTAGAAATGGAGTAACTTCTCCCGTTTTCCCAACATTTCCCTTCACTGCTCTGCTCCTATTAATCATAGCGTGATGAAAAGTATACTATAAACCTGCCCAGGAGTATAAAGAATAATTGTACCAAGTTTCGTGAAAATCCGTCGAATAGTTTTTGTTTCTATATCGAACATACAGACATACAGACGAAAATTTTACTGATTGCATTTTTGCTTCGGTATCGATCACTAATCACCCTGTAATAGTTATTTTGGAAATATATTTCATGTACAGAAGTGACCTCTCTACAGATTTATTATAAGTATTTATTATATTTATTATAAGTATTTATTATAGATATCAACAAATAAATAACAGGCCTATACATGTTTTGGATTAAAAGTAATGATTAAATACATACCTATTGAGTGGCTTTTCTTTATAAACCACCGCTTTCCGCGCGCGCCTCGAGCGCGTCTCGCTGATCGCATCGCTGTTGCTGCTGTCGCTGTCGACGTCATTGTGACTGTTCAGGCGACTCCGCCTACTGTTGCGACTTTCGTTTACGTAATTGAAGCTCGAAGTACTTGGCATTTGATTGTCGTTGCTGGTATTGGGTCGCTTAGTTCGGATGGAGCTATTGTCATGGTTGCTGTGTGAACTGGTTGAAGGACCTTGATTATTTTGGTTGTGATTAGGTGTGATGGAATGATTATCTTTATCACAATTAGGTTGGCTTGTTGGGTTGGTTCTATGACTGTCTCTGTTGGCCTGAGTAATGTGAATGGTCGGGACATCTTGTTGATTGTCATGACTGCTGTTGTGATGGCCATGATTGCCATTATTGTTACTGTGATGGCCATGATTGGTATGATTGTTGGAGTTCTTTCGATTCTCTCGGCTGTTGCTTCTGCTGATGGTTCGTGATCGAGCCGTGCCTGAGCAACACGGTTCAGGTTGATCCATTGTTGTATTTCTGAAATATAATGATTCACCATATAGTTCAACTCAACTGCCTCCTTGGTCCAAGGTTGGCTCATGTGGCTTCAGTTTATAGGCTTGGAGCCAATTGAATCAACTTTTATCTTTATACAAGAAGAAGAATTAATTGTTTTATGCAATAATAATTTACATTTTGAAATTAAAAAAAGTTTAACTATTTCTATAGTTTGGAAGTTCTGCTGTGGAGATCCGGTGATAAACTCAGCAATTACTCATTTGAAAACATTTAATGTAACGCACCAATGGCAAAAGATTTCTAAAATCAATCCAATAGTTTCAGAGCCTGTTTGTAACAAACAAACAATCAAATCTCACCATTATATAATATAATGACCAATGACTATAAATACTTACATAACTTGAACACGAGAGTCCGTGGAACCGTTGGGGCTGGGCGCATCGAATCTCATCAACCGCTGCGTGGGGGTCCGATCCCTCAACTGGAGGATCGGCGACTTGGACAGTATCGGGGGGCTCGCAAACAGCATGGGGCTGTCTTGAGACGGTCTGTGTAACTTCTGCTGAGATTCCGTGGAATTGAGCCTTCTTGGAGCTTCGGTGGGATTGGGTCTTTTAGCCTCGGTGGGTTTAGGTCTCCTTGGTTGCGTTTCGGTGAGATTCCGCCTCTTCGGCGACGTGGCGTCCCCGTTGTCATCTAAACGCAGTTTCGCCACCATCACTTTGAGGATGCGGCCCTCTTTGCTGGAAATACATTAAAATATAGTTTCGACTGCCAATGCATACACTATGTAGCTTTGAATATGAGTTTGTGTTGCCTGTTTTCGTGGCGGCACTTGGAACGCCTGAGCTGGGTTTTTTTTCTAGGTTATGCCACATATCGCAGGGTATTATTCTAAAATAATTGTGATGTGTGGCATAATGTAGCAATAAAGATATTTTTTTTCTTTCTTTTTCTTTTTTTTTGACAACCTCCGTGGCGCAGTGGTATGCGCGGTGGATTTATAAAACGGAGGTCCTGGGTTCGATCCCCAGCTGGACAGATTGAGATTTTCTTAATTGGTCCAGGTCTGGCTGGTGGGAGGCTTCGGCCGTGACTAGTTACCACCCAAAGACGTACCGCCAAGCGATTTAGCGTTCCGGTACGATGTCGTGTAGAAACCGAATGGAGGTTGGATTTTCATCCTCGTCCTAACAAGTTAGCCCGCTTCCATCTTAGACTGCATCATCACTTACCATCAGGTGAGATTGTAGTCAAGGGCTTGTAACTTGTAAAATAATAAAATAATCTTTGAATCATGAGGTTCAGAGAACAGTGGAGGGCAATGAAATATTGAGTTTTGCATGGTGCATGGTTATCAGTAGCAGTCCAAGGTTAAAAAAGTCTAAAATTCTGTACTGATGTGTTACACGTGACCCAGCCCAATTGATATAACCCCTACTTTTGTCTCGGAAGGCGCAGGCTCGAATACGGTCCTGAGCATGCACCTTCATATTTCCGGTTATGTGCCTTTTGAGAAATCAAATATCACATATCTCTAACAGACCTGATTTTTTAGATCTTAAGTCTGCCACCCCGCATTGGGCCAGCGTGGTGCACTATTAGCCTAACCTCTCTCATTCTAGAGAGAAGACTCCTACTCAACAGTGAGCTGAATGATGATGAACCCCTAACTATACAGGCGGTAGGTACCTGAGGCGGCGGGCGGGGCGCGGGGCGGGGCGCGGGGAGGCGTGCGGGGAGCGCGGCGAGGGGCGCGGCGAGAGCGCCACCGTGCGCTTGCGGCGCCGCACGGTGGGCGTGAACTCGCACACGGGGCTCTCCGGGATCTGCACCTGTACATACGTAACACACAGATTAATCAATAATAGGCAGATGGAGCGCACGGAACACTACGGTGTCGTACCCGTCACAAATAGCAAATTCAAAAACGAATACATTCTCGAGTCAGTACGACACGAAGCTTCGCATCTTTTTTCAATCAATTATCAATATTATTCAAGAAAAATGGCGTCCTATTGTTATTAAATATTTTAAAAACTGTTCTCAAACACTAAAGAAATTAGATGGAGTATTTTTTTATTGGTTATTATTGATTATTATATGAACTTCCGTAATTGTTATTAGTGTTAAATTTTGAAATACAAATTATGAAAAAAGTTTGGTTGTCAAGGAGACGCGCGACTTTTGTTTTTTTTATGGGTGTCACCGCAAATGGGTTTAGCACGCAGCATGTAAAGACTCACTCTGGTTACTCTGTGACGTAACATCAAACATATCGTTAGAATTAAAATGTGAAAAGTTCTGTTTTACGTTTTTTGTGAAATCAATGTTTGGAGAAATAGGTATTTTGGAATATTCGAGTAAAAGGTTAATTTCATGATAAAAATACTCAAGACCAAATTCTAGATCTTGCAATTATCTACATAACTTTTCTCCTATATTTCTAGTATACAAGAGACGAATATCTTAGCATTCCATGGATTAACCGTGCGGGTGCCGGGTCCATCGCGTGGTAGAGAGAAGAACTCCGAGCAGAGTCCCGGACTTGTGATCGCTGGATGTAGGGTTAAGGACTTCCTTGGCGATCGATCAACACTCCCCTCCTCATTATTTATTATTAGAGCAGCTTTGGATACCCGTTCTAATATAGAACCAGCTGCACTTCTAGAGAGGCCAAGGTTTTTAAGCAAGTTATAGAGAGATTTTGCTGGTGATCCTCTCGCACCTACTTCTACGGCGTACAGACTAACTACATAGCCATTTTTAGTTAGTTCATAATATTTATTCACTTTTATACTGTAGTCCTTCGGAATGTTAGTCTCCCACGGCATAGTAAGCACTACAAGTACTATTTGCTTAGTTTGTTTGGACAAAAGGAAAATGTCTGGTCTAGATCTCGAAATAGCGACATCCGAATAAATGATTCTGAAACTTACTAAACATTCAAATTCCAAGTGCAGTGGCTTAATTTCTACTTTCTTATTATATTTAAGAATTGAATAAATAAACATTATAAACTAATATTACCTGCAGATTGAGTTGACTGGGGCCCGGCATTGGCTCATTGTCAGATACAGTAGTCGGGGTCCCCAAATTGTTCTAATAACAGAAATATATTCATTTAATAATTAAATTCAAAACGATAGATCAAGTAAGAACATCCAAATATTAGTACATACTCGTAATACATAGATATTTTTTTATATACATAATTAAAATGAAACCTAAATAACGGCCATGCGCGCCAAGAAATAACGAGATTTTTTTTATGTATATCGCACTGTCATTTATATAATTATATTTTTATCCCATTACAACGAAAATAAATAGCACAAATTATTAAATATATTCAAAGCGAAGCTTGACTTGATTATAATAATTATAATATCGTGTACCAACCGTATTAGAGTTGTCTACATCTACACTGGACACATCCAAACGCCAGCTAGCGCCTGCGGCCGGCGTCGCTTCCATGTGGGAACTGTAGAACGACACATTCTCTGCATTATCAGCCTATTGTAACGCCCAACTACCGGGCCAGATCTCCTTAGTGTCGCCACACACGTCAGCCACAAACGCCGCCACAAGAAGCAAGAAGGGGCCACAAAAGTAACTGAAGCGCGCGACAGCCACTTGTGGCCGGTGGTCGACACTTGTGGCCGGTGACTGCTACCGTTTTAAACCATATATGCAGTATCATAATCGCGCGAGTGGCGTGTGGCGGCGTTTTGTGCGCGGTTATGAAATTGTGCGTGCGAGGAAGTGAGGTGCATAAGCCGTGGGGTTTTCATTCATCGCTACACACCCCCGGCCCGCGCGGACCACCGGGAGTGTTATGAACGAAGTTGCCAAATTATAACATTCATTATTTATATTATTGTGGAGGGGATGTATTTGTACGAAGTTGTTGCAACAGTGAAGGTAATAAGAGGGTTTTTGTTGACTTGAGCTCAGTTGTTTGTTAAGCAGCGTAGACACCGTCACGCTGCTAGTCGCGTTAGTGATAATGTTCTATTGTAATTATTGATCATAAGTTGTTTAGCATGGCATGTCGGGCAAGGGAGGTGAGTGTCAATGAACTCTAAAGGGACCCCTTAAACCTACACCCAAGGTCACAAGTCCTGAGACCTGCTCGAGATATTTCCTTTACCACAATTTAATGATACATTGTCGCTGCTACTCGTCACGTCATAATATATTCACCTTTGCGGATTCTCTACGTCCATCTCCACCTCCTCTAGGACAGCCTCTAATCCTTGGGTCTCTTGGCTGAAATAAATGTCTGTTTTACTTCATTTAAGTTATATTTTTCTATTTATTGCAAACGCAACAATGTGGCTGTTAAATTGTATAACTATTAATTAAGCAACAGTAAAAAAAAAGCTGGTTAGTAACAATTTTTAATAACCTCATTATTAATACAAGTTGAGAGGAGGGTAGAGTAACAAAAGTTGTTACTAACCAGGTGTTTTTTTACTGTTGACTAATTAATACAATGTCCTACAAATTTTGTGGTACATTATCTCGTACCGACGCTATGAAATGTTCATTTCCTGGTAACTCAGTTAGCTACCAGAATCAAAAATTTTTGTAAATAAAAAAGTTGATTGTCTCATCGAGATGAAGTTACTCACGAAAAATATGCTTGTTAGTAATCAGGTGTACAAAATGTTGTAAGGATCCCTGACTAGTTGGACAGAGGCGTCTGGTGGGTGCGTCGCTGGACGTACGGGTTATGGTCGATTCGCCAACATTTCTCGTGGAGTACTTATTCTGAGTTAGGCACAGAGAATAAATATCTCTTTGTCTCGCCATAGTGACATATCTAGTAGTATAAAATCTTTGGAATACCCAGTGTTCCGGGTGATGTGCAATAACACGCGCGGATCCACAGGCAAGAGTTAACTTATAGCTTGGCAAATTCGTTCGTAACACGTTCGTGGTCCGCGCGGGCCGGGAAAGGGTAGCGATGCCCGCGCGCAACTTCATAACCGCGCCGTCCTTCCCCTCCCGTCGCCCGCATATCATGATCAACGAACTTGCTAAGCTATAGTACAAAACTTACTCCGAGTCCAACTCTTCCTGATCAGATGCAGAGCCGTTAGAGCCTTCACTGCCCGCTGAAACAAACATTTAATTTAAAAACAAATTCATTTATGCATCCTAATGCATAAATTAATAATTTTTACAAATTATTTTTTTTTTTTAAATTCTTTACAAGTTAACCCTTGACTACAATCTCAATTTAAGCATCCTAATGGATAAATTAATTTGTTTTTTAATTCTAAGGAAAAACAAATTCACAAACGCATCTTGTGCGTGAAACTCTCGAGTTAGGACGCGTTTGAAACCCTCGTAACTTTAATAACCACCATTACCTCATAATATAAAACGACGTTTTAAAAGTGCTTGTAAATTAAGGCCACTATGACTTTGACTTTCGAGACTCGACAGACGCCAGCGTTAAAAGGATCTTTGGAAACTTTAATACCTTAGAAAAACTTTGAAAACGTCCCAATGTTGCCGGTTTCTTACGGAATATTTGAGTTTAAACTGACTAAGCTTCTAAAATGACTAGCGATTTCTACCCTTTTTTGAGCACATCGACTATCGAGTATGGCTTTAGTAGATGTGGGGGGGGGGGGGGGGGTTTGGTTCCCCATCAAGAAATTATTAAGTTTTAAAGTAATTCACCATCTGATGCAGAGTCAGGTGCACTGTTGGAGCCGTTGCCGGAGTTATCTTCGTCCTCCTCAGCGTCGGCTCCGGGCTCGGCGCCTCCGGAGGGACTCGCCACGTCAGCGGGGCGCCTCGCGTCGATACGAGTCAACGGGACGTAAACTATGTAAAAACAAATTATTATTTAAAAAAAAAACAACAAACCCGATGCGCGAAAATCTTAAAATTTCAAATTGCATACTGAAGTAATTAATAAAGGAACTCAAATAACAAGCGCTAAATATGCTCGTTAAAATAAATAATTTGGAAACTCTCCGGCCACTCACACACGAATTTTTAACTGACATCAATAAAATGAGAAATTTCTCAATTCGACACGTATGTTTATTTTTTCTTGCACACGCCGATTTTTTCGGATTGGCATAGTATTGATACTGTATCATAATCGGTCCATAATTTTAGAAGCTACAGAAACAGACAGACAAGTCATACTTATAATACTTGCATAGATTGCCAAGATGCAGTAAATATCTATGAACATTTCAACATTTCGAATGAGGTTAAAGTAAATAATAAAATCGTATACCTTGCAACATATGCAGGGGCACCGCCCTCGCTGGAATACTTGCATTCGGTTGATCTGGAAACAACAGAAATTGTTGGTAAAACTATAGTTACCCATCTAAAATAGATAGATATTTTGTTAGCACTACGTTTTTGGAATTAACTTGTAACTAATGGATTGTGACATGATGGGTAGTAGCGACAGAGATTGTACCATTATTTTGCGGTAGAGGAAACACCTTGAGGTTTAAAACATTCAGAATGCCTCAAGAATTTATGATATGATAACAATAATTACAACAAAAAACATCATTGCACAAAATCACTAACGCGACTCGCAGCGTGACGGTGTCTACGCTGACTAACAAACAACTGAGCTCAAGTCACCAAATACACTCTTATTTATACCAAAACTGATAGCTCTGCTCCTCAATAACATAAATAATTACTTAATGTTAACCACACATAAAAAATGTTTTAAAAAATGTCTCGGGTGACCAAGTTATATTTTTTTTCTGATGTTTCAAATATTTCCACCTCAAATCAGTTTTTTTATTGCTGTAGCTGCTGTAATTAAGATTTTAAAGATCTGATTTTTGTTAAACATTACAAATTAAATTACCAAAACTATTTACCAATGATACTATTTTCATAAATAATGTTTTATTCGTTTTGTAAAAGGAGCTTTGACTGCAATAATTATTTTTCTTTCATTAAGATGACCAGATTTCAAAAAAATGTCCTGCACAAAAATATATGAAACTGAAATGTACTATTTTAAAATTTGTACACTTACAAGATTTGTAAATTGGTATAAAAATTTTAAATTTAATAACTCTCCAAAAAATATCTAAACCTATCACAAATGAGAGTAGATGAAATAAATCTATTATCATCACAGATTATATTATGCAACGTGATATTGAAGTGTGTAGTGATTATGAGGTAAAGTAAATAATAAAATCATCTACCTTGCAACATATGCAGGGGCACAGCACTCGCTGGAATGTTTTCATTCGATTGATCTGGAAACAACAGAAATTGCTGGTATAACTATAGTTATCCACCTAAAATGATTATAGGTAAAATGTTTCCTTTTCTTGTTACTGTAAAATGTATTTTTTTTCTTATGTAAACTGATTTAATGTAATCGTCAATTTATTTTAATATTACGGAAATGTGCATGCCGTGTCTACCTTCATTTGATTGTGCAGAGCCTTGTGTTTGTGTTTTTTTTTAGATTGTATTTGTGTAAATGCTGCGACAGTCACTGGTGGACCAAATAAATAAATAAATAAATAGGTAGATATTTTGTTAGCACTCCTTTTTTGAAAATATATGACAGGCGATTTTTCACTTGGAATGCCTTTGATTAACATAAAAACCGGAGAACTGCGAGTTGAAATGGCGTGAAGAGGGTTCGAACAATGTTATCTAAAATTGTAGCTATTAAATATTTGAACTATTTTTTTTCGTTAAATCTACAAACCTATTTAAAAAAACTAAGCATTAATTTGGATAATTAGGCAGGTGTCCTCTAGTATTGTTATATACAATAACAATACTAGAGGACACCTGTGACTTTGTCTGTCATTAGACCTCCTTAATCCGGCCGTGTAACAAAATCTGTTCTTAGCTGACCTTTACTAACTATAAACTTCTTTCATACCTTCCTAACTTTGAATGTCAAGCAGTGTCCTATATTTAGAGATGCGCTTTTCTTTTCTTTCTTAACTTTCGCATTTATATATGTTATCAGTTGTACAGATATGTGTGTGTAAGCTGTCATATGAGACAGAAGACATGTTCCTATATTGTTCCTAAAATAGCCCGAATATTTGTAAAATACATTATACTAAACACATTTTAAGGAAATCTATACGATTCCTAAATTACAATCGGAAATGTAATACATTCAATACATAAGATGTGATGGGTACGCAAAATGGGTTCCGTTAACCAAAAGTCTGTGGAGAAATAAATTATTAATAAAAATAATAAGCCTAACCTAACCAGTTTGACAACCCTAAGTGTATTGTAACTATGTAACTGAAATTATGTTTTAATTTTACCAATATTTACGCTCAAAGATCGAAACGCTCAGTGAGTGGAAAAATAGCTCATATCGCGTTGTGGTCACAGTAAAACATCCACATGGCGAAATTTGTGTTATGGGGGTACGTGAAATGGGTTCGGTTAACCAAAAGTCTGTGGAAAAATAAATTATTAATGAAAATAATAAGCCTAACTTAACCATTTTGAGAACCCTAAGTGTATTTTAGCACAACTGAAATTATGTTTTAATTTTAACAATGCTCATAACGCGTTGTGGTCACAGTAAAACATCTACTTGAAAACGCACATGACGCGTTGTGGCAATCACAGAAACACCCAATATCGATATTCGCGTCGTGGCTGACATGCTATTCAATCTCCATGCGATGTGGCAATAAAGAAAAGCCATGACGCGTTCTGAGCATTCATTGTTTTAACCATAAGATAATATTACCTTGCATAGGATGCACAAGTGGAGGCCTCCTACCACCTGTAGACATCCTGTTTGTGGTACCTGGAAGTAACAGTAAATGATCTTAACAAACAAAAACCAGCCAAGTGTGTGTCTGACCACACTGGTCCAGAGAAACACAAGAAACAGAGAAACAGACAGATGAAATTGTGTGGGTTTCATGTTCTTCTTTCTTTTTTCTTGAAGAAAAGAAGAAAGGGTTCCTTGTTATCCACAGAACCCTAAAATTCCAATTAATTTTCTTGTAAGTAAACTTTAACTTTTACAGTTCATATTTGTAGAGTTAAATAAAGGCAGGGCAAGGCATGGGCAATTGAATTGGGTCTTGCAGTCTACGAGGCTCTGTGTCACAAAAAACTACATTACATAAATTCTTATCATCACAAAACCCCTTATAAGCACATTACAATTTTGGCAACCTTAATTGAGTTTAAAGTTTAATGGCTATATTTATAAACATTGATAGATTTAAGCATTACAATACTTATACAAAATTTTCGTCTGTTTGTCCTTATAACTTTCTTAATATATTCCACTCAATGACACTGAGACAATTAGCCGCTTGTGTTTGCCTCTGTTTTGATGCACTTGTGACATGTCTATGTCTATTTTATAAAATCTTTGGTTGAATCCAGCCCTAAATATAAGAGGATTAGAGCACTTACGGGTACGTGGAGTAGACATGCGCTCATTCCTATGCAGAGCCACCACCGGCTGCAGATGTGTTCCACCCATCATCGGCTTCACTTTCTGGACTTTCCCAGGTGTACTGCGAGGTGATTTGCTCAAGCTGCTCCATCTTGGCAATGTGGACTCAGTCTCCTGTATAGCGAGCGTGAAGTCCTTCACCAATTTCCACATTTTGGCTACTGAGTCCGAGGTCTGCACAAGTAGTGACAAAGCCTCCTCGCTTTGTGTTTGCATTGAAGAGTTGAGTTTTCTGAAGAAATCTGCTTTTGTAATCTGGAGTCTCTGTATTATAGAACATGCCAGTAACTAAATGTGTTTTTCAAATATATACTATATAAATTTACTCATATTTATTCTATTAAGCTGTTGCTGGGCTCAACTGTGGGGTACTGCAAGAACCACTAGCCTAAATATCCTATAAAGAATGCAAAATACAATTCTGCATACAATTGTTAACTCTCTGTGGTTTTTTTACTATTTATTGTATTAAGCCTCATATGAAGGCTCAAAGTCACTCAGCGGGCGATGGAGAGCTTGGTGTTTCTATGTCATCAATTCAGAAATAAGGAGATCCATACAAGAACCAAAGTCCAAAGACATCAAGCGAGTTGCAGGGAACCACTGGATGGTGGTGGAGTTTGAAAGCTATGCAAGAGGCCTATGTCCAGCAGTGGGCATCCATCAGCTGTTAATGATGCATGATTATGATTGTATTAGAATTTCACAGGAACATAAAGATGTTAGATTGAGATTGAATGAATTTTATAGTTAAAAATGGAACTCAAAACAAACAGAGTACTGAACATCTTTGGCATAACATTTACAAAAAGTCAAGACTACTTTCTAATTTCTAGAACCAAATCATATTAAAGAATGATATCTGGCATAAGATATTTATACACACTCATCTCATCTGTTTTATTATAGTGATAAAAACAAATAGCTGTTATAACCCAGTGGATATGACCTCTGCCTCCAATACCAGAGGGTGTGGGTTCGAATCTGGTCCAAGGCATGCGTCAGCATCCAACTTTTCAGTTGTGTGCAACTATAAATTAAATATCACGTGTTTCAAACGGTGAAGGAAAAACATTGTGAGGAAACCTGCACACCAGAGAATTTTCTTAATTCTCTGCGTGTGTGAAGTCTGCCAATCCGCATTGGGCCAGCGTGGTAGACTATTGGCCCTCTCATTTTGAGAGGAGACTCGAGCTTGGCAGTGAGCCTAATATGGGTTGATAATGATTTGTAATTGTAAATGTGAATACTGTCTATCATTTATTTCTTATCATTAATAAATAACAAATCTTATGCCAGATTCTAGACCAATAGATTATACTTACATAATTGGTTTTCCTAAGATATTTTGATCAGAACACCAATGAAATGTCTCCAGAGAAAGATAATAAACATACATACAGCCGATGAGTCGAACATAGAAACTCCTTCTTTTTGAAAGTCGGTTAAAAATATTAGGGCATTTAGAAAGCAAAGACACACTTACAGAAAGTTTGAACCTCAGGTCAGTTACTTCCTTCTTCAGTTGTAGATTCTCATTATCCTTTTGAGCCGCCACCATTTTCCAATGTTGGACTGCCTTTACCAGCTCATTGTTTTTATTAGAAATTGATTCCAGATTTTCAGCCATTTTAACAGGCGTACACAAATTTGTGTGGCAAATTGATATTGACCAGATTCACTGATTTTGTAACTTATGTTATTATATCGCTTAACGACACTTTTAAAAATAATATTGAAAGAGATTAATTAAATAAAATTGTTTATCAGCGCTGAAAAATTAAAAATATTCCTTTTTGAAGAATTTTCAAATTTGATTGACCACAGCACGACGTCAAAACTCAAAACGATCAAAAGCAAAGAGTAAATTATAACATAAGGTAAACAGAGCCAACTTCGTTTTTTTGTGTCGTACTGTTCGCAGTAACGCCATCTATTTAATTACCCTCTGAACTAAAGTTATAAATATAATTAATTTTGTTCAATGAAATGTACATAATATATTTTATTTCTTAATATTAGAATGTAATATTATGTATTATTAGCAATGCCCTGACAGGATGCTAAGTAAATACGCGCGCTTAACTTCGTCAAAGTAGGCTACAAAAACGTCCATATTGGCGGCCTAGTCTAGTCCAGTCGCTCGAGTAGACGTCGCTTCGCCCTAAGCTATAAGTAACGAAACGACTGCGGGGCGCTTGCGCTGCAAACTGGCCGTGCCGAAGCGCGCACACTTTCAAGGCGGCGGTAGGCAGGCTTTAGTTTTAGCGTAAACATACCCCCGCCTGCGGATCTACGACATCAGATTTGCTATTCAATGGGCAATCGCGCCAATGATGACACGGCCCGAAATGCAACAACAAATCTTCCACCATGACCTCAGCTACGCGAGGCACTCAATTCCGTCCAATCATCAGTTTAACAATACGCCAATACCTCGGTAGCAAATTCGAGTCCTTGACCAGTATAAGGTCACTAACATTAGGAGACCGATTTGTCAGTCCACTTCACGCGCTGCTGCAAAAGATACAAATACTCCAGAGACCAACGATGCCAAAAGTTCTGGGTCATCTGATGCAACAATTCAAAGCGAGTCAAACGATAAGTTTTCGTGTCCCTGAAGGGGCACTCAGGCAACGCGCGGGCTGACCAACCAAACGATTGCGTAACTTGACTAACAGCTGACCAAAGAAACGAGAGCCTTCAAAGAGTTGGTCAGATAGGCAATGAATTACTTACGATCAAGGTCGATAGTTGACCTAGGTTGGTTGGCCCTAGCTGACGAGTTATATGAAGAGTAGGTTATGTGTGATATGTGGAGGTCGAAAATGGAGTGTTTCAATGTGTTCATCCGTCTGCAGGCCACATCAATCCGCTACCGGCCTATGCACTTCAATGTCCAAATATGTATAGTCCACTACCGCGGACAAAGTTAGTTCAAAACACAAAACTCCGTCATAATAACCGTAAAATGAAAACTCACTAGGTGACTTAGAGTGGGTGGGAGGCTTGAAAATTGTTCACAGAGACGCGTTCGATTAGTAATGTGTGAGTGAGAGACTTCTATCAATGCCGAAAGAAAATAGATTTTGTTGTCTAGACATAAGACCGGTTTTTCAACGCAATAAACACTTCATTCTCCAACAGTCAAAACATCGCGAGACGCGTTCCCGGACGCGTTCGTTTAAGAATGTGTGAGTGACGTCCCGTTGCCGAAGAAAAATTGTCTTTACCTTATCAAACATAAGACCGATTTTTTAACGCAGTATACACTTAATACTCCAAATATCGTACTGAAGCATGCGTGAGTGAGTCCCTGATTTTAATCCTTATTTTAAAAACATAATGTTTTTTTGTTTTAGTAGGATTATTTATCCGCTAAAGTAACAAGTTAATGTAACCCGACAGTATCATGAGGTAATATTAAAAGAAATAACTAAATAATAAAATTAATTTGAAATTTTAAAATTAATGACTGAAATATTTTTGTTTGCAATTTTTTTTCTTTTTTTTATGGATTACAAAAACCAAAAATAGTTGAATAAACCAATTGAGAAAAACAAAATAAAAAGACAAAAATGATTTTCTGTTACCCGAGATCGAACTCAGGATTCCTAGTTTATCGTACCTTGCGTACATACCACTGGTCCAAACGACTATGAGGAACTCGGTTGAAATTAATGTACGCTTACTATCAGACAATATGATGTAAATTCGCTGGCCACTGAGTATTTAGGAGTACGTATCTATTCTATAGGTCCTAATGGCTCGTACTTCTAAATACTCGCGGAGCTAGTCTTTGGAACGCGTCTCTCGGCGTACTTGTACTCGTAATACTCAGTACGTGTTTTAGCGAGTACGACTCACCTCTAGTTTTTGCTACAACGGTCAGCAATAGATTCCGCGGGGGGCCATCCACGCACCGTCGATCGGCGCACGAGCGACCCGAAGAACGAAAACGATAACCGTTCAATACCGTTCGCCCGCCAGCGCCCCGTACGCTGCCGGGCGGAGAATGGCGTAATCAGTTTCATTTGTTATTTAAGTTGTCCTGACAAATGTGAATCATTTGTTCGACATTTGTTTTCTTTTTATTTGAAGCCTTTTGCTAAAAATATAATAATAATAGTAATACTCAGTACGTGTTTTAGCATACACGACTCAGCTCTAATAATAAATCAGAACATTTTTCTACCTCTAGTACCTAGTAGTTTATTTCCGCAACCAACATATATGCATAAGTACTCCAGTCAATAGTCTTTGTAGTGCAGTTTTAGCCCCTTGGTGTATCTGTCTACGAAAATCATAAACTGCTGTCTGTCACAGACCACAAATGAAGCTGTCTGTAGTTTATTATGTCAAATGTCAAATCAATATGCTCTTTGCTCTTTAGTCTGTGTTCATGTTGTCAAACAGACAAACACGCGTGTCGTATCGTGGTTGAGTTGAGTGGTGATAAATATTACTTTTAGGTTATTTCCATATTAAAGAATATATTTTTAGTAAAATGTCTTTTCGTGGGAGAGGAGGTGGCGGCGGCCGCGGAGGGTTTGGAGGCCGCGGAGGCGGAGGAGGAGGCAGAGGATTCGGCGGAGGCCGAGGCAGAGGCGGCGGCGGTAGAGGCGGAGGTGGCGGCGGCTTCAACAGATACCAGGACGCAGGCCCTCCGGAGTCAGTCATTCCTCTCGGTCATTACGGCTGGACAGTGCAGGACGACCTCGTATGCAAAGTGGATATAGAAGACGTGCCGTACTTCAACGCGCCCATATTTCTTGAAAACAAGGAGCAAATTGGCAAAATTGACGAAATATTTGGTAACTTGCGAGACTACTACGTGTCTGTGAAACTGGGCGAGAATATAAAAGCGAAGAGTTTCAAGGACGGGCAACAATTTTTTATCGACCCCGCGAAATTATTGCCTTTAAAGAGGTTCTTGCCGCAGCCTCCGGGGGCTAAGCGCGGCGGCGGAGGGAGAGGTGGCGGACGCGGGGGCCGAGGTGGCGGAGGAGGCTTCAACAGAGGCGGAAGAGGTGGAGGTGGCTTCGGTCGTGGCGGTGGCGGAGGCGGCTTTGGTAGAGGAGGCGGAGGTGGGTTCGGCCGTGGCGGCGGCGGGCGCGGTGGCGGTGGGTTCGGCAGAGGTGGCGGCGGCGGGTTCGGTCGAGGCGGCGGTGGAAGAGGTGGTGGCTTTAGAGGTGGCCGATGAGAATAACCTCTTTTCGGTTCTACCTGCAGTGACTTTTTTGAGATGAACGATAATTATTCCAGTGTCAGTTGGTTTTAGTTCAGTGGTTTCATTAAGTGATAATATGAACAATCTAAGTACCTACTCATAAATGTTTTATGAATGTTTTTCTACTCTTAAGTAGTTTTGTATGGAAAAACTGACTAAAGTCTGATGTGACAAGAATAATAACAAATGCTGTGGTGACTATCATACTTATGCTAAGTAACAATAAACAAATTATCTGTTATATTTGTAGTGTTTTTTATGTATTGTCCAATAAATGTTATGTTAACTTCAAAAAGGTTCTACTATTTTGTATAAAAATTCAAATTACTAAAATACTTGTATTGTTCATATTCACATAACATAATGTTAAATGTCCACCTCACCTAAGTGTTATGAAAAACTGATTTGCTTAAGCAGTATAGAAGGCTGCAGATATTTTAGCTGATTTTTGTCTTACAGTTTTACATTTATCCAGACCAACCTAACAGATTTTTGTATACTTGTATAGACCAATGCAATCTGTATGAGGTCTCGTAAATAAGCTGCAGATGTATCTACACAGATATCCTACATAAAGTACGCTAAAATGAGAACTCACTAGGTAACTTCGAGTGGGTGGGAGGCATGCAAATTGCGAGGGGTGATGCCCCGTCCCTACACTGCTGATACCTAAAACTCTTGTGCTAAACATCTAACATAATATTTGTAATATAAATGCTCCAGTTTCACCTGCATATTTAGGTTATAATCCTATAGGAATACATGCATAAAATATACTTAGCCTATGTTGTGTGAAAATGTCATCTGATGGACAAAGAATTCTTAAAATCAATTTATGTATTTAAATCATATTGTATTGTAATAAATCAAATATCTTTATATTAGTTTCAGAGTTAACCCATTTTGATACAACATATTTAAAAAGGTCCCCAAAATGCTATATTTTTCTACATATTCACTTTCACTGTGAGATTAGATTTATCTTTTTTTTAACAGAATTGGTATGATTATTTGGGCATATTTATCACCATTGATGTCAACTGCTGGATAAAGGCAAGGAGTTCCAAACACCAGCCAGAGCCATATATAACAGCTCTCTTGTTTGATGATGGCCCACCTAGAGGGGAATCAACCAACTGTGCTTTACTGTTTTGTGTCCCCATTTTTACACCAATGGTACATTACTAATACTGTACTCGAAGTAAATAAGGCCATGTTTATTAAATCTATTGTTATATTCATAAGTTTCACATTAAATAGTTTGTATAAATATACAATAAATACTAATATTTAGAACGTTATTCTAATTTTTCTAAATCTTCTTTACTAGGCGTTGGTACAAAGTCGTAAGCCAACGCTCTACCTCTGTGGTTGAAGACGTAGAATGAGGTTAGATTGCGTTGGGTTTCCCATTTTATGTTATTCAATTCATTTGCAGCTGGAATCTCACGGAGCTTGCCTGCTATGTTCAAAACTCCCCAAATTACTGCAAACAAGCTTACTACAGCTTGAATTATTATCTGTAACAAAATTGTTCCATAATTAATAATGATATGTCAAAATTCTTAGACAAATAAATTCATGAGAATAACTCATGGATAAGGGGAAATGCTCTAAAATATTGGGAGTAACCTGGGTACTGGATTAAACAGTCATAATATATAAATCACGTTACATCATGAAATCTCAAAAATTGACATACAAATTGTTTTGTTGAGGAATGATCTAGTGAGACATTAATTTTATGAGGTCTTTAATCCACTAACACAAGTTATTTATAATGAAATTGGACTTTGGATTTTGATTTCACTTACATCTAAAGGAAGTGCTGTAAACTCTTGTGATGTGATTCGTAAGTAGGATCGATCTGAAATAGAATTGTTAAATTATTAGTTGTTGTTTAGTGTTGGTACCTAATCTTATGTCAGTCGACCCCCTATAAGATGGGCCAAGGACATCACACAGGGTGCAGGGAGCCGCTGGATTCTGGCGGCTCGAGACCGTTTTGTTTGGATGTCCATGCAAGAGCCCTATGTCCAGCAATGGATGTCCATCTGCTGTATCTGATGAATTATTAGATAAATACGTACGCTGTGCAGCAGAAAATGCAGAATGAAACAATGATATGAAGCCTACTATTACAATGATCTTGTGGACAGAAGCCATTATTAAATATTAACCTAAGCTTCACAAAAACAATTCACAGTAATAGTAATGTCGTTTCAACTTTGAACTTTCAATGGAATTGTACGAATTAAAATATTTTCGTTATTTAGAAAATAAATATTAATTTTACTCTCCGGCCACAGACGACAAATTTTTTGATTTTCGGTTATCGTCGGTAGGTATATGGCTCAGACCAATTACAAAAGGGCCTGACTCGCTAGAAGTTACCCCTTTGTCAATTATGAAGATTCAACGATCTAACGCGTTTAAAAAAGCTATTGCTATATAATCGATGTTTCATTACTGTAATCGTTTTCGTTGTGTAAAAATTTCTCTAAAAATGTCTGCTTGTGTACTAAAATGGTATAAAAAACAACTTTTAGTTTACTAAAAGATGAAGTTACTTTGATTTGTAAGTATTTGTAACTTCATTATCATCATCATCATAATCATCATCATCATCATTGCGCTTACTAGTGCGGGGTTGCCATTCCAGCACTTTGGGACCCTAACGTCCATCGGCTCTTCGAACTATGTGCAACACACCAACAAAATTGTCTGTCGTTTTTTGCGGGGGACGACGTAAACTCACACATCGAAAATATTTAATATCACTAAATATATCCTGTGTGTTTACATTACATATAACTATAAATGTTCAGTCATAATACAGACACGTTTAATTTTAACACAAGGAAGACTATAGACGCAGTTTGTATGAACACGTTAGATCATGATCATATATGATTTGCTAGAGGAGTAACCTCTAGCGAGGCAGGTCCTATAGAGAGTAATTAATCTGAGCCAAAGTCAGCCAAAATGCCAAGTTTCAAGACACCGGATTTCCGGTGATTTAATCTGTCAATGTCAAATCATTATTGTTTTGTGATTTTGTCTATGGTCATAAATGTGTGTTTGGCTTGGAGGTGGCGGTTGTATATCCATTTAATTAAAAAATATTTTCGTGAATAAAAAACTAAAATTTGTTAGCTAAGATGCCTGTACGAAGAATGGAGGAGTTTGAAATCGATAGAAAGCCTACAAGAAAACCAGCAAAACAAAAGTTCTATGAGTTTCTTTACAACCAAGAGACTGGTGCTATATTGGGAAGAACTCCAGAAAGTTGGGGTAACTATTATACATTTATCCTATTTCTTGTTTTAGAAATTATTACGCTAACGAACTGCACTACAAGTATTTATTAAAATAATAATATATAACTTCAAGATTTAAAAGAAAGTTTTGTTTTGTATAGAGGGCGTGGCTTTGTTCTAAACTTTTAAACTAACAGATAAGTTTTTAATTTATTAATAATAATTAGGCAATTACTTTATCCAATTAGCATCCTATTTTAAATAGATTAAATTACTTTGAATGTAAATTGAATTGTAATACATTAGTTATGCAAGATCTAGTTTTTAATTTAATTATAGTTAATAAAAATAAATTTAAATAGCGCCCGCCGGCCGGTAATTATGAAACATTTTGGAGCTGTGTTTTTGTTCATAATTAGATTTATGCCAGGATCTACAAACGAGAGGTTCAGTTCTTTTGAATTAGAGCTTTCTATTTTGTAGTCCATTGTTAGATTTGAGTTGGACTACAGAAATATCATCACCAAAAGCCTGTAGCAGTCCACTGCCGGCCTTTCCGAGAGTGCCTTCCAGCCATTTCCCATTACCTTCTTAATGATGTACCACATGCTGGTCCATAGTCTCCACTTCAAAACAGTCTGCCCCAGCGGCCATCTATTGTACGACAGATATGGCCCGTCCTATGCCAATTCAGTTTGCTAATCCTTTGGGCTATGTTGATAATTTTCATTCTCTTATGGTTTTCCTCATGTCGTATTTTGTCCTTCAGAGAGACTGCTAACATAGCTGTCTCCATAGCTCGCTGAGTGACTTTAAATTTGTGGATAAGGCCAACTGTCAGTGTACATGTTTCTGTTCCATATGTCATCAACACCAAGACACACTCATTGAAGACTTTTGTTTCAGGCTTTAGTGTATTGAGAAATTGTTAATATTATAAAGAGGAAAGATTCAATTGTTTGTTTTTTATTTGTATGTTTGTTTGTCATTGAATAAATGAGAAGATGAAGTGAGGGGGGCTGGCAAAAATATACAAGAAGCTACACCACTCCTTATTCACCCTAATTTCTTGACAAACAAGCCAACAGGAGTAACTCTTGACCAATGATTATCTGAGGTGTCTGAAATGTAAATGCATACCCAACCTGGACATTTTATGATAGAATGCACCAAATAAGTGACAATTCCAAATTAGGATTCCACAAGAAAAAGACACTCGCTACACATTTGGACTCATCGCAGATTGGTTATGGTATTTATATGGGATGAAAAAGGAGTGTAGAATAAAAATAATTCTATGATGGATTGATTATGGTCATCATTGTTTATAAATATTGGATGCCTGCTACTTAGTCCACTTGAAATTCAGTTTTTTACAAATCCTGTGGGTACCATGGCTTTTTTGGTATAAATAGTATCTTACATGTTGCTTAATAACCTTTATCTTCTAGTGAATGTCCAATTAAAATTGGTCCCGCCGTTCCAAAGATTAGCCAAATATAAAGAAAGACAGATAAACAAAAATTTCATTATGATTTGGTATCTTGTACCTACCTAACTTTAAGCACATACATGCACGCACGCACCCATACACGTGACTAGAAGACGCCCGCGACTTCGCCCGCGTGAAAATCGGTGTTAACCCCATAACCCATTACACATTACATAAGCGGTAGAGTTTTTTAACACCACAGGGGTAGAATTTTGAAATTCCTTGAATCAAATTAAGTATTTTTCTGGTAGTACACATATAAATTTTTATTGTGTATAACTGAGTAATTGAGGGAATTTCCATGCAAATATTCATCCCCTATTTCACCCCAATGTATTTTTATTTTCACGACAGTAAGTATGTAGAATCTACGCGTCGTATGAATTTCAACATATGCCGCGTTATATTTGAATTCATTTAGTAGTTTCAACGGGATGCGCGAGTGACAACAAGATGGACAGACACAAAAATAAAAACGGCCTCCGTGACGCAGTGGTATGCACGATGCATTTACAAGACGGAGGTCCTGGGTTCGATCCCCGGTTAGGCCGATTGAGTTTTTCTTAATTGGCCCTGGTCTTTCTGGTGGGAGGCTTCGGCCATGGCCAGTTACCACCCTATTGACAAAGACGTACCGCCAAGCGATTTAGACAAATCGTTTGGCGGCATGTCTGTGTCTTTGTCACATATGAAACTCAACTTAGGAAAAATCACAAAACATAAAATCTGAAAGAAAGAAAACCTTGTTTTATTCCTGAAATGGATCAAGAAGATCTGAAGACCCTATGAAAATTATGGACAACTCACTCTACTCTTTTTATGGTTGGTACATTTAGTCATCACCAGGCTCTTAGTCATTATGAGGCAATATCAACAATTAGAGGCAAATTAAAAAAAATAGTAACAGTTTACGTACGACCTTTACAACAGCTCGTTAAGGGGAAGCCTCAAGAGTCCTTTTAATTTAAGCGTGCCAGTTAGATATAAAATAGTCTAGCCGTAATCTGGAAGCCATATAAGCGCTCGGAATGTAACTGCACAAGGACTCGTATTAATCCGCCGGGTCACAGGTGTTGGTATAACAATTACGGTTAAACTGGGCTATTGATTGCGCCAAGCCTTTGTCACTTAATACGGCATTAAGCAAAGATTTTATAATAGAGATATGTTATATGTAGCGCGTCAAAACTGAGGCGAAAAAAAGCGGCTTGCCTTAATTTCATTGACTCGCGTAGTAAACAACGAAAGTTATTTAAATAGGTAATATCTGAATATTGTATACAATGTCGAGTTGTGTGTTCAGGAAGTGTAAAGCTGTATGTATCACTTTTTGCGGTGATTTTATAGGCACGTAACATGTCTATAATATATAATGTCGTTAGCATTATAAATGATAATAATTTTTCGCACGTGTGTAAGATTGTCTCATGAGAATTGTTTACGTCATGCATATTGCATAGGCTAGGCTAGTTACCGATAATTACGTATCGCCAAGCGATTTAGAGTTCTGGTACTATGTCGTGTAGAAGCCAAAAGGGGTGTGGATTTTCATCGTCCTCCTGACAAGTTAGCATGCTGTCATATAAGATTGCATCATGACTTACCATCAGGTGTGATAGTAGTGAAGGTATAAAGAATAAAATAATTACCTAACCCGCATTGGAACACGTGGTGGGCTTACCTACTTGAAATAAACGGATTCGATGTGATTAGATAGGCTTATTCTTGTTTGCCAAGGTCAGTTTCACAGTCGATAGCTATGCAATAGTAATTGAGAGGGTGTTTTGATGTTGTCACTTGTCAACAGGTAAGATCCTGATCTTCTACGCGATATTCTACATCGTGCTGGCGTCACTATTCGCGATATGCCTGGTGACGTTCCTCCAGCACTTCATCAACCCGCGAGTGCCTCGTCTGCAGCTGGACGGCGGGCTGATCGGCACCAGCCCCGGCCTGGGCTTCCGTCCCCTGCCGCCAGATGAACGCAGCACTCTCATCTGGTACAAGGGCACCGGGTACGAGAGCTACAAGTATTGGGAGGATGAGCTCAAGGAATTCCTCAAAGGTAATTGCACTAATCAGCTCGTGTTGCGCCGTTTTACTGATTAGCACTAGTCCTGGATTGGGCTTTCGTTTTCTGCCGCCTTGTGAGCGCAGCTCGCTGATCTGGTACAACGGCATCGGCTACGAGAGCTGTCAGTATGTAAAGAATTAGTCATTTCCACTCCCCATTAAACCAAAATGTAAAAATTAAGCATAATTTAGCACAATGGTGATGTTATAACAGAGACTTAAAAAAATGATTTTTAAAAGGGCATTTAGCGTATACGTTTTACAAAAGAGCAACTGTTGAGTTTATTGCCGAGTCTTTTCAGCTAAACCTGCCTTCCTAACCTTGGCGGTAGAGTTATCTTGTCAAACTTGATGTTTGAAAAGTGCTTGTAGACTGAGCTTCCTTGAAATATAAGATTTTTCATTTTATTTGTAGTGTACAAGCAGAAAGGTCAGACAGCGGGCGCGGGCCAGAACATCTTCAATTGCAACTTCAAGAGCCCGCCGCCGCCGGGCAAGGTCTGCGACGTGGACATCCGCAGCTGGGAGCCCTGCATCGAGGAGAACCACTTCTCCTTCCACAAGTCCTCGCCCTGCATATTCCTTAAGCTGAATAGGTGACTACGCCAAACATCTTTATTCTCGGGATTACCTCTAGGAAGTTGTGCGAAGTTGACTTCTGCTTACGAGTTCTGCATCAATGAAACACTTCTCCTTCCACAAGTCTTAGCTCTGCATATTCCTCAAGCTGAACAGGATCGCCAAACACTTGTCTACACTCAGGATTACTTTTGAAAATCCAGTGTTAGAATGTCAAGCAGTTGCCAATGTCCACGAATCCACGAAAAATTTCAGCCATATTAATTTTTCATCTTTGTTTAATCTTAAATTCTAACGAAATTGTGTTCCTCTCCTTTAAGCTTCATCCCCTTTAAGTTTTATTTTTGCGGCAAAAGATAGAATAAACCTTGAAGGTTCAATCTATTGCATATATATTTAGTTGGTGACACTGATGATGCTCCTGTTCCAGGATCTACGGCTGGCGGCCCGAGTTCTACAACGATGTGAATCACCTGCCTAGTGATATGCCGCACGACTTGCAGGCACACATCAGGAACATGACTGACTATAATCCTGATTATGTAAGTTGGTCCCCTAGTTGGTGGAACAAGAAGTTGATATTTTTTGAAATGCTTCAGAGATTAAGGAATTATAGAAGTTTCCCTGACGCAGTTATGCTAAGTACTGAATACTTAGCACTCCTGCGTCCAGAAGTTCTGCTAAGGAAAATATTTATTCTGTTCAACACTAATTCTGCTAAGCGAATTAACAGTTATGTCCAGCAACAGTTCTGCTAAGTAAACTTATTATTCTCTTCGGCAGCAGTTCTGCTAAGTAAACTTATTCATCTCTTCGACAGTAGTTCTGCTACGCAAGCAATAAAAGGGTAGTTGACTCATATCAAATTTAATATATACAATATTAATTTCGCATAGTACATGAAATAAGAGTCCGAAATATATCGATATTAATTTATAAAAGTTAAGGATTTCATAGCATATTTAATTTAAAAATCATGTATTTTTTAAAAATTTCCAAACGTAAAAGACGCTGTCGTCCATTTTGTGACGTCACAATGTTACTTGATGTACTAAACGTCAAAGTAATTCTAATATTTTTGTCAAACGTTCCATTTGTAAGGGATTTATTATAGCGACGTCATGAAACAGTTGAAATATTTTTCATCATGGCCGACAGGCGTTTTGCTAATTGTCAAAAACATAATATAAAAACTGAAATTTTCATGTAGTCACGTCTCGTAAAAATATGAAATAAAAAATTCAATATAGTAGAATGATAATGAACCATTTAAGACCATTTAAAAAAGTGTCAACTAGACTGTTTATCAGCAATTCTGCTAAATCAAGTAATTGGTCTGTCCACCAGCAGTTCTGCTAAGTAATTGTTCTATTCAGTAGCAGTTTGGTCCATCAGCAGTTCTGCTAAGTAATTGTTCTATTCAGTAGCAGTTCTGTCCATCAGCAGTTCTGCTAAGTAATTGTTCTATTCAGTAGCAGTTCTGTCCATCAGCAGTTCCGCTATGTAATTGTTCAGTCCTGGAGCAGTTCCGCTGATCAAGTGTTCTGTGCAGGTGAACATGGTGTGGGTGTCGTGCCAGGGCGAGACGCCGGCGGACAAGGAGAACATCGGCCTCATCCGGTACCTGCCGCACCCCGGCTTCCCCGGATACTTCTACCCCTACAACAACGCCGAGGGGTACCTCAGCCCGCTGGTGGCGGTGCACCTGGTGCGGCCCAAGAGTGAGTACTTTCATCATCATCATCATCATCATCATCATCATCATCATCATCATCAGCCTCAGACCAATTACCTTCTATTTGACTTGCATCACAGTCGAATTCATCAACAAAATTGTCTGTCATTTTTTGAGGGGGACAAGGTAACACATTGAGAATATTTTAGCACCATAAAATGTGTTTACGTTACACACAAATATAAATTTTAAATCGTAATACACAGACATGTAATTTGAACACAATGACCCATAAATTATATAGATGCAGTTTGTATGATCATGATCGTATAGTTTTGACAGAGGGGTAACCTCACAAGGCAGGTCCTATAGGAGATAATTGGTTGTTATCAGCTGATGGACGTCTACTGCATTGAGACAAACATCCAGCAGCTCACTGCAATCTGATTGAAGTCCTGACTCTGCTCAGTAGAACCTGCCTTCCGAACCGGTGGTAGATTCTTTACAAATAGTCAAATGAGGTGTCAAAGTGCTTGTAAACTGAGCCTACTTGAAATAAATGAATTGTAAATTTGTCCATGGTCCACTCAGTTGCTGGGCGACCAACACATTTTAGCACCCCAGGATTCAAACATTATTCTGCAAACTTTTTATTTAACTATTCCATAAATAAGGAGGATATTCAATATTGTTTATCTAGTTTTTGATCAAAAATTGCACAGTGATTATATTACTTGTTTTATCTTTGAATTCCGCGATAGTTGAAAGAAAACAGTTAACATAAACATAACTATTACTATTTAATTTGCCCAGGTTTTTATTTACTTCTATGTGAGGGTTAAATTTTGAAAGCTCAATTGAAAGCATAGATACTATGCTATATAATGTTATAAATATATTTATCTCCATAAGATAACCCAATTGGGAATGCCAATGGTTGTTATCTATGACCTCGGACATAAAAATAAATTATATTTATCCCAACCAAAACTGATAGAGACGGATGTCCTTTTGATGTTTGCTGTCAATGGCTAATTGTCTCATTAGCCTATGTGACTTACAATCACGAGGTCCTGGGTTCCTGGATACTGGGTTGGGTGATAAATTAGTGAGAATTTATTTCTTTTCAAAATATTTCCAAGCCCCGTTCCCAAAATTCAAGTCATTATTATAATCTGATAGTGGTTGTTAAAGAATTGAACATTATCACCTTAGGCACAGTGAGCTGTGATAGTCCAGTGGATATGACAACTGCTTCCGATTCCGGAAGGTGCGGGATCGCAACCGGTCCGGAGCATGCACCTCCAACTTTTCAGTTGTGTGCATTTTAAGAAAATAAATATCACGTGTCTCAAACGGTGAAGGAAAAACATTGTGAGGAAACCTGCGTACCAGAGAATTTACTTAATTCTCTGTGTATGTAAAGTCTGTCAATCCGCAATGGGCGAGCGTGGTGGATCATTGGCCTAACCCATTTCATTCTGAGAGGAGACTCAAGCTCAGTAGTGATATGGGTTGATAATGATGACCTTAGGCCTTCCAACATGTTAGAAGGGAAGCCTGGCTGTGGTGTGGCTAATAATAAAGAATATTTACTTGTCTTTATGAAAACTAATTTTTCCCCACAGCTGGTATCCTGATCAACATAGAGTGCCGTGCGTGGGCGCAGAACATCAAGTACAGTAGAAAGGACCGCATCGGAGTGGTGCACTTCGAGCTCATGATAGAGTAGACCAGACCAGACCAGACCAGACTAGACCGGAGAAGACCAGGGAAGCCTCACTGCCATATTCACATACCTCATTCTATACTATATTGTCTCTCAGTGCATCCAATATATCAATAGGGGATGAGTTGGTTAAGAAATGTTGACTCGAGTTGGTGGCCGGATGGGTGACCGACTTTGGATGTCTTTTCCTCCGGACTTCGGAGAGCAAGTGGAGTAAGTTTTGGTCATTATCATTTAATACCTGATAATAGTTTTAGTTTTTTTTTATTACTTTAAAGTAATAGTTGATGCAAGCATGCATTCCACTTGATGATTAGTGAAAATCCCATGACCTGAGTTGGAAGAGCTACACACTATGTTTGGTCCTCAGACCAATTACCTTCTATAGGACCTCTGTCAAAACTATATGATCATGATCAAACGTGTTCATACTAACTGCATCTATAGAATATACATGCAGTTTGTATGAATGTTGTCAAAAACGATGTTTCATTGTGTTAAAATTACACATGTGTGTATTATGATTTAAAATTTATATTTCTGTGTGTAGTGTAAGGACACAGGATATATTTATTGGTGTTAAATATTTTCGATGTGTGAGTTTACCTCGTCCCCCTCAAAAAATGACAAACAATTTTGGTGGTGAATTTAAATGCAATACAAGTCCAATAGAAGGTAATTGCTCTGAGGTTTGGTCGCCCTGTGAGACATCATAGTAAAGTTAGTAAATATGTGTGTGCCAGTGTTGTTGACTCCTGACATGGTCATATTGGTCACATTGGTCACATTGGTCATACTGGTCATATTGGTCGAGTGCCGTTAGAGATAATTTTGTAAATGAGTGTACTTTGTATGGAGGAAATGTTTCTTTTGAATGTATAGAATGAATAGTACAGTGCGCGCCACGGAAGTAAGAATTATTTTACAAATATATTTTAATAACTTACGTGTTTTTGTATGGTGATTGTTGACATATCAAGCATATTATGGTCGCTTTTGTGGGTGTTTTTTTTTTATAGTAATAATCTTTGTATCAAGGAAATGGCATACCGTCGCCTATAAATAGAGGAATAATTCATAGATATGTAAGGACATAATATATCCTTACAAAACCTTTTTTTTTCAGTGGGGAAATCTTCATGGATACCTTATATAAGAATGTCTTATTGCCATCAGGCGACGAGTCGGAACACCGTGGGTTTTTGTTCGGTTGAAGTCTGTCCAGCGCCCCTAGACAAGTGGCACGTGGATTCTCTTTCTACGATCGCTAACGCTTCGAAAACTAGAAAAATATATGGGAATGACAAATCTTGATCACGTGACCTGTCGATAGCAAATGTCATTCCCATAAATTTTTCTAGTTTTCGAAGCGTTGGCGATCGTAGAAAGAGAATCGACGTGCTAGTTGGCTAGGGGGGCTGTCCTGTAATGCGTTTCTCGACCAAAGGCGTAGATATTGAATCTCATATCATTAACGCCTAAAGCAGCAATGCTTGGCGGCAATAATAGAAAGTATTACCACCAGATAGTACTTTCGCGACTTAATAAGTAACAGAAAGCCTAATAAAATGTGAAGAATCTTCCATGTAGTCTCAACCTTCGTGGCGCGAATCGTATGAATGAAATAAATAGCTGCCATTCCAAACACCAAAGGCATTTGGGAAGTATGTATGCATTTTATAGAAATACATTATACTTTTATTCAATTTATAATATTATAAAAGATTATGTAGTAAAAAGTCCGGCCGCTCAGATATTGCGTTTCTGACACCTCAATATCACCTTTAATTATTTGTTAATTAATTAATTGTTAGTAGTTTTAGCTCAAAATGAATAAGTTTATTGTAAGTATTCAATTTTTAATGTCATTACTCGTTATTAAGGCTAATAAAAGATATTTAAATATCTGATTGACATTATCTCTCTCATTGACATTGACGAAACGCAATCTCTGAGCGGCCGGACTTTAGTCTACTTTACTTTAGACTAATGGACTGCTTTAGGAATCTCAATAAATCTCAGTGAAATAATGCATGTATTATGTATGCAAGTACTGAAAAAATCGTGATGTAGCTTCCATAGATCAACAATATATTTTATAGTAATATTTGTATTAATTAATTAATCATATCAAAATTACTAAATCAGTTTAAACATAAATTGTCAATTATATTGCGTAGTGTGTGGACCATATTATATTGATGAATATTGTTGACAGTTCGGTATGGACAATATTATTGACAGTTCTGTATTGACAATATTATTGACAGTTCTGTATAGACAATATTTTTGACAGTTCTGTATTGACAATATTAGTGATTGTTCTGAATTGACAATATTATCGATATTTCTGAGTTGACAATATTATTGACAGTTCTGTATTGAGAATATTATTGACAGTTCTGTATTGAGAATATTATTCACAGTTCTGGATAGACAATATTATTGACAGTTCAGTATGGACAATATTATTGATAGTTCTGAATTGACTATATTATTGACAGTTCTGTATTGACAATATTATTATGTAAGATGCGTCTAGAATAACGTTACAGGGACGGGAGGGATAATATGACAAGTAGATTATGTTTTGGAATAAGTAGAAAATAAATGACTTAAATGTATTCCGTCCAAAAAACTTTAAAAATGTTTTCATTTTTATATGTAGCATAACGTTTTATTTATTTGTGTTTTAGTTTTATCTATTATTATTTTTACTGCGATTTGAGGATTTTAAAGGTTATTTTTTTAATATATTTTTTATTTATATATAATAGTAATATTATGTTGTGTTGCCAGTAAAAAAATGTACATTCCGTCTTAATAATATTTAGTATCATATTCTGCTAGGTGCGCTGACTGAAATTGTGAACGAATATGAGCTTTAATACACGGGAGAATTGAGTTCATTTTACTTTAACCATACCATATATTATACAATACCTTGTCGGTCATAAATGAATATAGTATAGTATGGTAGAATCTTTACAAATAGTCAACTGACGTGTCAAAAGTGCTTGTAAATTGAGCCTACTTGAAATAAATGAATTTTGATTTTGATTTTGATTTATATTAGGACAATACATCACTATCTAGCTCGAAGGTAAGCTAGCCTATGTTATGTGTACTAGCGGACGCCCGCGACTCCGTCCACCTTTAGACCTCCCTACTCCGGCGTCCTCGTAAAATCCATTCTTAGCGGACCTTTACTATCTATAAACTACCTCCCTGCCAAATTTCATTTTTGTACGTCAAGCGGTTTTTGAGATTTCGTGATGAATTCTTTACATTTATATTGTAAGATACATAAATCCACACAGATACTAGAAAACTCCTGTGCTCATCACACAAAAAAATTCCAGTTGTGGGAGTCGAACCCACGACTGTGGCTGCAGAAAGCAGGGTCTCTAACCACTGCGCCATGCAGCTGTCATTGACAAGTTAATAGAAAAAATTACAAGATGGAGGTCCTGGGTTCGATCCCCGGCATGGCCGATTGAGGTTGTCTTAATTGGTCCAGGTCTGGCTGGCGGCTAGTTACCACCCCACCGACAAAGACGTACCACCAAGCGATTTAGCGTTCCGGTACGATGTCTAGAAACCGAAAGGGGTGTCATTTTCATCCTACTCCTAACAAGTTAGCCCGCTTTCATCTTAGATAGCATCATCACTTACCATCAGGAGAAATTGTAGTCAAGGGCTAATTTGTAAAGAATAAAAAAGAGGATCAACAGAAGTGATAACTTAAACCTGCTGCCGTATGCGTGATAGAAAAGACAGAGTGACGCGTTACGATACGTAGCAGTTAACCCACCCATCAGAAGTTATTACTTTAAAAATCATATATCTACGAGTATGTATGACAATGCTAGTTTTGTGCATTTATTTGTATGTAAATAAGACTCATTAAAATTAATGCAATTCAAGAATCTCGCTGTATGATTTATATTTGTATGAATATTGTTTATGTAATCCGTCCATTGTGTATTTTACATTAATGATTACTAAGTCTGACGACTGTTTGTGTGTGCCTCGAATACTTACCAATAAAATGTAGATTTTTATAAGCTTTTGTTTTTTTATTTTTTAGCACTCTACGATATTAAAGCCCTTTTGAAGTTCATTCGAATGGTATTTCAATATATTCGAATTACCTACGTATATTATAAATTTTAACAAGCGGACCACTCGTGGTTTTACATGCGTAAATAACGTTTCCATGGAAATACGGGGATAAAATGTTACTGATAATGTAGCTTTCCATTGATGAAAAGTCCTCTTTACTTATTAGTGTAGATTAATTAAATTTTCTTTTTTCTGATTGAGTAATAGATTTCTTAAACACTTGAATTTGTTATACTTTACAATAATTTTGAACTTAAGAATAAACCAACTGTGTATTATTGAAATGGCTAAGTTTAACCCCAAGACTATATTAAACTTGATGGTACTAAAGCCCTACTCGATACCACTCGATCCTATTGACCAACAAACAAATTAAAAATGAGGGTAAAAATCGCTAGTTTCACACATAATTATAATTGTAATCAATTTGTTCTTAAATTAATCAAAATTAATTTTGATTAATAAACTTGGAACAGTTGCCTATATATTATATTTACGTAGGTATTTTAATAACATTTTATAAAAAAAAAAACAATACATAATTTAAAATAAAAAAGTTATAAAATTACATACGTTTTCTACCTTCAGTTCTAATTTGTTGGTAAACTGCACATCGAGTATGACTTTAGTATAAGTACCCTTTTGAGGACAATATCATTACATACCTTATAGTTATTTGAACAAAATTGATCTTAGCTTGAATTATCAGTTACACATAGCAAATGCTAATAGATATAACTTTCAATGCTACAAGTGCATTGCATACCACCTGGCTGACTGTATGCATTATCCATGTCATACCTACCTGTTAATACAATCATGTAGTGTTAAAAAAACATTAAGCAGTACATTTAAATACTTACTGTATATTCAAATAGACCACATAAGCACCGCCGTCTTAAGCTCGGCTGGGGCCCTTGAGCACACAAGAATAAGGGGCCCTTGGGCACACAAGAATTTGGGGTCTTTTGGAAAGAAACAAAACGAATTGCATATACTATTTTTTTCTTACTAAGTATGGCCATTTATTATAGATAAGCAAATATTATAATTATGTCATCTTACAATGCTACTGGTTTTTTGATTACGATAACAGTTTCTTTTGGGATTTTGTTAAGCAAAATATTCTATTAGGTATATACTTAGTTAACATTTTGAAGGATATTGTCAGTCTTTCGGGGCCCCCTCAGAACTGGGGCCCTGGGCACGGGCCCCGTGTGCCCTTATGGTAAAGACGGTATTGCACATAAGTTGGTGTTTCTAAACAATTTCTCAATATATTATTAGACATTAATATGTTATACGAAACCTCGGTTCGCGTATCGTATAGAATTTGATCTTTCACACATGTTTTTAATTTCGCACGTGCGAGACATGCGTGCGCGCAGCCGCCAGTCGCCTATACACCTCGCGCCGTGCCGGTGTACCGCGCACTGACAACAAAATAATAAAACGTTTAAATATCACGACGTGTTCCAATTTTAAAAATAATAAAATCCTATTCGAATAGGACAACGTATTCCATTTTTGAATTTTATTTTTTTTAATGGCCAACAAATCTAATGGCTTGGAGACTTCGGACTGGGCCCGCGCGCCGCCTCCTAATAGACCTTTCTGTGAAAGGGCGCTGAAAGCTATTTACGATCCAGATGACAATACTTTTTTGGGGAGGACGCCGAAGCGATGGGGTGAGTTTTTTTTTCATTTTAATGAGAATAATTTGGACGAAGGTTGAACAGGCAAGCTAAATCGATTAGGTACGATTAAATGTTTTACTGTTAAAAATATGGTGGAAAGACAGAAAACAGTTCATATGAAAACACATCTATAGGTAGGTACTTGCATATTTAAATCTATTGGTACTTCTTGGTAAAATAACAAAAATTGTGCAATATACTATGTAGACAAAATTGTTAAACTCTGTCTTATATTAGGACTAGCGGACGCCCGCGACTTCGTCCGCGTGGAATTCAGTTTTTCACAAATCCCTCGGAAACCATTAATTTTTCCGCGATAAAAGTAGCCTATGTGTTAATCCATGCTATAATATATCTCAATACCAAATTTTAGCTAATTCGGTTCAGTAGTCGAGGTGTAAAAGAGTAACAAACATTCATACCATCAAAATCATCAGTTTTCGCAAATCTCGGGAATCCATGGATTTTTTCGGGATAAAATGTGTTAATCCAGGATATTATCCACCTTTGTTCAAAACAGCCAGTAATTGCGGCGTTAAAGTAACAAACATCCATACAAACTTTCGCGTTAATAATATTATCAGGATGATGATTATTCTGTATCCTGTATCGATAGATAATAATTATAATTGAATTAGATATTCTGGCACATACCTACTGGGTATACAAATACCTAGTATCCAGTAAAGTTAGTTCCATCTAAAATTAATTTGATGGCAGGACTTCCTTATAGGGGGAGGGATATGTAGCTTAGTGCCACCACGCGGCTCCAATGCGGATTAGTGGGCTAAGGGAGAGAATGTTACATTCTATAAGGACCTTGGTGTCACTGTCAGATCTTGGTGATAATGATCGGTCCCGATGGCTTAAACTGCTTTTAGAGGTGGGGTGTTCCCAACTCTTTAAGAGTTTATACTGAAAATTTCTTAGAAAAAAAGAAAAGTATATTTCTAGGCCGACCCAGGAATCGAACACTGAACCTGAGTAGTTATCGTATGAATTAAAATAAAGTAATTCGTACAGTGTATGTGTAAATAGTCACTTCCTTCGATTTTTAGTTAAAGCATTGGATTTTTTTATCTTTAATATTTCTAATTATCTATTATGTACCTTTATAAGTACCTAATCATCATCAACCCATATTCGGCTCACTGCTGAGCTCGAGTCTCCTCTCAGAGTGAGAGGGGTTAGGCCAATAGTTCACCACACTGGCCTAAAGCCGATTGGCAGACTTCACACACGCAGAGATTTTTTTTTTTTAAAAGAATATTTGCCATACTTATCTTTTTATAATATCCTCATTCCCCTCCAATTAGTCGGGAAAGACTGTGCTAGGAGTGGGTACGACAATACACCAACGGGGCGGGATCAAACCACCACCCCTCCGTGAAAGGTCCACCCACTCTTACCGTTGAGCTATTGAGGTTTAAAATTAAGAAAATTCGCTGGTATGCCGGTTTCCTCACGATGTTTTTCCTTCACCGTTTGAGACACGTGATTAATTTCTCACAAAACACATAACTGAAAAGTTGGAGGTGCATGCCCCGGACCGGGTTCGAACCCACACCCTCCAGAATCGGAGGCAAAGGTCAAATCCACTGCGCTATCACGGCTCTCAAGTACCTAATAGGTGTATGTATAGAAACATTCATCATTCAAAATATAATATTATACTTAAATACCTACACATAAAAAGGATATATTAAGTTTTATACTAAGTTATAGATGTAGGTATGCAGGTACTACGAAAATGCAGAAAATGAATAAATTGTTCTTTAGGTGCGTCTAATTTTCCATTACATTGATAACATTTTCCGTATTCATTAACTGATGCGGAAAATTATATCAATAAACCTTTGTAGGAATTGAATTGTAAACATCCAAGGATAATAATCACTGATTAATCTGTGATAATAATATATTTTACTTAAAACTTAAAATGAGGTGGTAGTTTAGTCCTTAGGCCTAGTTCGGACTACTTTAGTAGTTTAGTCGAGTACGAACAATTTTTGGATTTACCGCCCACAAAACGTTCGTTCTGGACTAAAATACTAAAGTAGTCCGAAATGGACCTTACAGCTGCGAACTCATGTAATGTGAATTTTATTCTACCCACTCTTCAGATGTGTTCTATCCAACGATATCTTATACAATAGACATGTTACGTGCCTACAAAATCACCGCAAAAAGTGAGCCGAATTTAGCGACTCCATTGAGCGCACACGTGCACTGTTTTGTGTTTTATTCTATTCTACATAGGTATATTTATGTATAGGATACATACATGTATAGGTTTACAGTGTTTTACATGTGTCTCAAACGGTGAAGGAAAAACATCGTAGGGAAACCTGCATACCATAGAACTTCTTAATTCTCTGCGTGTGAGAAGTCTGCTAATCCGCATTGGCCCAGCGTGGTGGACTATTGGCCTAACCCCTCTGAGAGGAGACTCGAGCTCAGAAGTAAGCCGAATATGGGTTGACAATGACAATACAGTTTTTACAGTTACTGACCACAAAACTTGACATTGTATACAATATTTTGGTATTATTTATTTAGATAACTTTCGTTGTTTACTATGAGACTCTAAATTAAGATAATTAGCCGCTTTTGTTCGCTTCAGTTTTAATACGCTAGTGACATGTCTCTATTATAAAATCTTTGGTTCTACCCGTCATTATACCACTAAATCGCTTGGCGGTAGATACATCTTTGCTGGTTTGGTGATAGGTAACTATGCACTTGACCTGTGATGGGAATCTATCCCAGGACCGCTGAAATCCATTACGTACCATCTGCGCCAGAGCCCAGAGATGTCAATTTATGGTACGCGTTACTCGTGTGCATTAACTTGACACCTGGCTACGAAACAAATACAGTACAAACTTAATTCGAGTCAGGTGTCAAGATAATCGCACGGGCTGTAGGTATCTATTAGATCATAGGTTCTTAACACAGGCCATAGTTTGACTAGTGTTTATATTATTGAATCATTAATGTTTTATATCCTTTTGAAACGTTCGCTGCCAAGGCACTAAGGTGGAAAATCTCAACATGTGTAAAGTACCTAATAATCTATTATACTGAACAAACATCGCTCGATGTTATTTATTGGAAGCCAATATTATATTTCATGCATTACATTTGAATATATGTACCTACTTACATCATAACCATTACAAAACCTTCCCAAATTATACATCTTAACTTTCCTCATAAATCACTCTATCTATTGGTGAAAACCGCATGAAAATCCGCTCAGTGGTATTTGAATTGATTGAAAACAGACATGCAGACTCAGCGAAAGTCTTTGTTTAGTAATATTACCCAATACCAGCGATTTCAGCCGTGTAGTTCCAGTTCCTGTGGGAATTATTAAACTGCTGATAATGTAGCATTCGATTGGTGAAAGAATTTTTGAAATCGGTTTAGGCGTGATAGCGTAAACAAAGGAAAAAAGTCACATTTACATTCATATTAGTAGACTTTCACTCGCTGATCGTTCTCGTGGGCGATGTAATATAGCCTATGTTACTCGGTGAAGATGTAGCTTTGTAATAGTAAAAACAATTTTAAACCGGTCTAGTGGTGCTTCTTGTTTCTTTTATTGATCCACCCTACTCTTAATCTTTAAGCAGTTAAAATAACTGTCATCATTCCTACTGGCTATCATACTTTGACGGCCTCCGTAGCACAGTGGTATGCGCGGTGGATTTACAAGACGGAGGTCCTGAGTTCGAGTCCCCCGGCTAGGCCGATTGAGGTTTTCTTAATTGGTCCAGGTCTGGTGGGTGGGCTTCAGCTGTGCAACCCCACCGGCAAAGACGTACCTACCACCAAGCGATTTAGCGTTCTGGTACGATGTCGTGTAGAAACCGAAATAGGTGTGGACTTAGTTTCTTTCTATTTTCATTCTATTCCTACCAAGTTAGCCCACTTTCATCTTAGATTGTAGCTTGTAAATAAAAACAAAATGCTTAACTATGGTAGGAGTACAAACTTTCAGCCTTCATTAAATGAGATTCTAGCTATCATAGATTCGTTCTATAATCTATAGGTGCGTTATTCGGAATACAATTTCCATACATCAGCCATTCGTTTGGTGAACACACCCATATACCGTATGGAGCGGTGACCTTGACCGCTCCGCCTATTGAGCGCTTTGTGTATCAGATATTGATGAAGATGGATGAATTGAGTCGAGCCTTGGCCACAATCAGCATGCAATCGATACAAATTGTACGCAATTCACTGCAGACATAAGAATTCTATGATTACTACACCGGAAATTGAACAATTATATCTTTTTATATAAAAAACGAGCCGTGTTAGCCCAGTGGATATGACCTCTGCCTCAGATTTCGGAGGGTGTGGGTCCGGGGCATACACCTCCAACTTTTCAGTTGTGTGCATTTTAAGAAATTAAATATCACGTGTCTCAAGCGCTGAAGGAAAACATCGTGAAGAAACCTGCATACCTGAGAATTTTCACAATTCTCTGCGTGTGTGAAGTCTGCCAATCCGCATTGGGCCAGCGTGGACTATTGGCCTTACCCCTCTCATTCTGATAGGAGACTCGAGCTCAGCAGTGAGCCGAATATGGGTTGATAATAATAATGATGATATATAAAACTATACTAGCAGACACCTGCGACGTCGTCCACGGGATCCCTCATAAAATCGACAGACACGTCGGAAAACTTTCTTTTATAATATGTAATAATAATCGGAAATCTACGGGATTGAACCCATGTCTCTTTGGGTATGGCAGACAACCTTTACTGGACCACAGCATAGTCTTACTAAGATGGTTATTTTTTTAACTAACCTTCACAACCACGAATGCCATCAAGTATGAATTTAACGAGTTGCGTTGCTAATAAAGGCCCATAGTATAATAATGTATTAGCACTTCAATTAAAATATGACTTCTTGTTAATAAAATTGATTAGTATTATTTGTTATTTAAAGGTACCGTAGGTAGGTTGATAGGTATTTTCTGTTCTCTGAGATCTGTACACAATTCATCTCTATAAAATTCATTAAAACCGGCTTAGCTGTTTAAGATAACAAACATAATTTCTTTAATTTGATACCCATATTGTAGAAGTTCATTAAAAATAACTACTCCACTATCCTAGTTATACTGTCATGTTGGATTTCGAAGGCGTCTGTCTCAAAGTTTAACATGCATTGTCATTCAAATTGAACAAGTATATAAAATTTCAGCTCAATTGGTTGAAAATATTTGTTTCAAAATGGAGCTACAAGATTTCACCCGAACAAATATACATACATACATACATTGCAAAGCAAATTAAATAAAAGCTTGTGATAATAAATTGCGTTGGCTTAGGTTGTGTGCTGTAGGGTTGATAGCCTAGTAGATATGACCTCTGCCTTCGATTCGGAGAGCGTAGGTTTAAATCTAGTTCGGGGCATGCAGCGCCAATTTTTCAGTTATGTGAAGGAAAAACATCGTGAGGAAACCTGCATACCTGAGAATTTTCTTAATTCTCTTTGTGTTAAGTCTGCCAATTGAGCCAGCGTAGTGGACTAAGGCCTAACCCCTTGAATTCGAGGAGACTCGTGCTCAGCAGTGAGCAGAATATGAGCTGTTAATGATGAAACGATAATAAATTAGTATGGTTTTTCGTTTGTTAGACATTGGATTTGTTTATCCTTAGATAACACTCGGTGTGACCATGTCCAATGTTCATACACCTACTACACAGTAGTTCTTTGTTGGTTCTATGAATCGTTTACTTTTAACTCGGAATCTATTTCTTTTAACTAGTTAGCGGCTTGTGTGTGGACAATAGGTATGATGTCATCAGGGTTAAAACAAAGTCTGGATCTGACTTAGAAACACAATAGATAATTATACAGTTATAGGTAATACTAATCACCTCGTTGATCGAGTGGTTGGACTATGTGGCTTCTTATGACGAGGTACGGGGTTCGAGTCCAGGGATGGGTTATGACATGTTGAGCTGCATGTATTCTTCCTTTTACGAAATTTAAAGTGTCGGCTAACCACCCGGCTATCTATACTAATATTATAAAGCTGAAGAGTTTGTTTGTTTGATTGAAAGCGCTAATCTCAGGATTCACTGGTCCGATTTGAAAAATTCTTTTAGTGTTAGATAGCCCATTTATCGAGGAAGGCTATAGGCCATATTTTATCCCTGTATTCCTACGGGAACGGTAACCATGCGGGTGAAACCGCGCGGCATCTACTAGTTTACTTATACCTAGAAAAATCTTGATAATTCTAACTTTAATAATGAAATTATTACTTTATAGAAACTTTTTTCTACTACAAAATGGAAAATTCCTTCTCCTATACAGATTCGTAATGAGTTCTCAGAGTATTTTTGCATCTACAGTTCGTTACATGTAAGATGGTGCGGGTGAGTTCGTTTCACTCTTGAAAGTTTGCCGCGATTCACGATAACAGTACGTATTATGAACGTCATACAGGCGACTGTCACTGTACCCATGCTATGTGAAAAACACTTTACGAGTATTAGTCCAATGAAAAGTTACATTTGGGGTTGTGTTTTTTAGAGGACGCTATTTTAAATTTTTGCTGTGTAGGGTAAAGCTAAAACCAATCTTGTAAAGCTAAAAACACCATTGTCCCGCGGTCGCCATCTTGAAAATAAGGGTTGAAATGGTATTTACGATATATCTTGTAAACTATCTATCCGATAAAAAAACTTGTTAATATTTATCCTCCTCCTCTAAAAAACGCAAGGTAAGGCCTAAAAAATGTAACATTTCAATGGACTATATGAAATGCACGTAACACGCACAGCTGATGCTTTCCATCGGCGTGATTGTAAGTACAAGATTATAAAGCATTAAAACCAATTCGTAATAAAGCATAAAGAGGTCAATGACTCGTTTTAAATTACGATAAAAAGAAAATAAATTCATAAAGTGACAGTGAGTGTGGTGAGGGCTCGAGATAAAATGTGCTTATTTTTGGAACAAAAACAAAATTGACTGTCGTAAGGACGCTTATCACCAGATTTGTCTCATACACAAAAAAATAAACATGACATGCGTATATTTTTAGGGTTCCGTAGTTAACAGCTGTAGGAAGTCGTATATCAGTGACAGTACGAGCATAACAACATTTTTCGATGAAGGTCCAAATGGCATCCCTGAAAACTTTATTATTGTTAACTCTGTTTTTTACTCTTCATTAGTCTGCGTGCAAAAAATATAAAGGAGCCTGCGACATCAACCTATGACAACCATCATCATTTTCTAAACACATTCGCTTCGGTATGAGGTCAATTGACCTAGTACGACTAGCGTCTTCAAGAGTTACGAGGTTGATGGACTTCGTAACATACCACAAAGTTCTAGTATGAGGTAACCTTTTAATGCACCAGAGGAAAGTACAGAAAAATCAGTGCCGCAGCAAACGTGTTAAGACATGGCTGGAGGAAAAACAGGACCGATTGCAGATTGTCCCCGGTTGTTGTTGTTGGTATCAACGCATCTCTAGTGCTGTCCCCGTTACGGTGGCCAGACATGACATATTAAGAGGAGCCTTTTTTGTGCCTTTAACACAGCCTACAGGTCATCCCCGTACTACAGTGCAATGCTCATTTCTGTCCATCAAGCTGCAAGGTAGCTTTCAAAGGCATGGCTAAAGACAAGATCATGTTTTGTTTACATTTGAAAACGTATTCAGTACTGAATTTCGTAGCTGTATTATATTCCCACCGAGCCGAGATTCTATTCCCACAGTCACAGGGCAGATGTAAGTTTTAAACGTTGTAATAGTAGCGTTGGCATTCCAGACGTCTTTGCGTTTAATTTTAAAATCAATTTAATCACAACGGCTTAGTAAGCACCAGACAACGTTTTAGGGATGTCATCTAACAAAGGGGTGTCATCTTGATTACGCAGAGTTTTTGGACGTAAGCAAGTAATAAATTCTAATTTGTAACCCCCAATCAAATATCTTCAAGGGAAGAGTGGATTGGCCGTATTAGGCAAGTGTATATCAAATTAGACCTTATAATTACTTAACTACATTTGGCATGACTGTTGTTAAGTGCAAGCCTATTTACGATAAAAAATAATCGTTTCTTTTGTCGGGCTTGTCTGCTTGGTTAAAGTGCCAGGGCTCATTTAGGACAAGCTACGTCACTGTCCCCTTGCATCGCATTTTGTCCTTCGGGTTTCTATAGCTTTTATACAAACTTGGACATGAATGCTCGTCAACCCGTCAACCCCTTTGACCTTGCTTTTGTTAGCCCACGTCTGTTGAACACAATGGTGAAGAACCCGTTTATTCAGGTTTAAGTTGAATGTCAATAGTTTGTATTTTCAATGGGAATTAAAAACTCGACAAGGGTGTATGTTAAAAATATTAATACTAACTCTTGCCCGTAGCTTCGTTTGCGTTTAGGTGGGTTTTGTTAATCAGTTTACACGGTGTTGACTGACATTATTTGACTGACATTAGTCAGCCAATCGATGTAAAGATATATGTTTTGTATCTTTTGCGAACGGTACCATACGGTGCTTGTACATATGTATTCTGTGATGGTACCATACATAATATGTATTCTGTGACGGTACATACTTTATTAAATATCACGTGTCTCAAACTGTGAAGAAAAACATCGTGTTTTTTAGATTGTATATAAATTAAGAGTATGCTAATAGTAAAGCAATTTCGTAAAAGTAACGGGGTATCTGCGATCATTACTTTCGGAGCTACAGGGATTTAAAGGGTCAGATTTGCGGCGCTGCCGCGGATCCCTGAAAAACGCCCCATACAAAATGGCACGATCTAATGACGTCGTAGGCAATGTAATGATCGTTAGATTTGTATGGGCGTTCAAACAAAATTACTAATATCTTTGTTATTTGTGCGTTTATGTTTATAGTTCATTTATTAAAAAATGTCACATTTAATGTAAGGAAGCTAAAACTGTAGGAATTTTCATCTAATTACGACAAAAGATTTTTAATAGATTTTGAAATTTTATAATCTCATTTATTTTGCAAATATCCAGACAATCTTTGTTTTTTATGTATAAATTAGTTAACATTGACCTTATTTACCCGAATGTATCATAAAAATCAATATATTCAAACCTAGTCATCATCCCCATTCTCTGCGTGTGTGAAGTCTGCCAATCCGCATTGGGCGAGCGTGGTGGACTATTGGCCTAGCTCGAACCTCCTCTCAGAATGACAGATCATTCTGAGAGGTTCGAGCTCAGCAGTGAGCCGAATATGGATTGATTATGACGATATACCTACTTTATTTAGGACGAAAGATATGGTTTTTACTGCGTAGTAAAGAAGCAGAAATCTTCTAAAGAAAATAAAATATCAAAAATATCTTTTTGGTTATAAATCACGAGACAATTTAGCGGTAAAAGAGTTAAGTGAGTAATAGATAAACGTAATAACGTGTTACGAAAGAGATATACATATACTAACACTGGCAGTTGTACGTCAGCGCCGGCTAAATGTGTAGGGACTGAAATAGCCCATGGACGCATTCTGTGTCCTTTGCGAGTACCGAAGTGGCTAGCTATAGGCATAGCGTCCGCCAGGCTGACCTACAGTCGTGAGGCGGGCGCAATGAATTATGCTGAAGAACTTATAAACGTCATCATCATCATCATTATCAGCCGATGGACGTCCACTGCTGGACATAGGCCTCATGCATGGACCTCCAAGCATAACGGTCTCAAGCCGCCAGCATCCAGCGGTTTCCTGCAATCCGCTTGATGTCCTCGGTCCACCTAATGGGGGATCGATTTTAGTACTTAGACCGTACAGTAGTCGAAATTCTGTGATTCATTTGATAACAATTGTTATTTTGCGGAATATTTTATACTGGCATCTGTTGGAACAACTTCGTTTTAGCAGTTATTTGGGTTTCGTAGGTAACAAGAAAGACTTATAGTTTCGTCACATGTATTTTCGTCCGTCCATCTGCGGTCAGAATATTAGTCAAAAAGCTGCAATTTAGCATAAATACTCGTACGTATATTAAACACGCCGACAAAGTCGCAAAATAAAATCTAGAAAAATATTCTTTTAGGGTATTATATCCCAATAGTATTTTACTACAACGTAAAATAGGGATTGATTGTTTTGTTCCTTTATCCCATAGTATGGGATGTCGTTAGATAGATCTTTTAAAAATACTCTGAGTATGTTATGCGGTAATTTAAGTAATGGTTTAAATTGAGCTAATTTTCAAAATGCTGCGGAGCCCTCCATTGCGCGTGGCTGGATTATATCTTTTTGGGGGCAGCACCCCCTAAAGAGATTTAATTTCTCTTGGCAACGAACAATGAATGTAGATGTAAGTTACAACAAGTATTCTCGGTTACGGGGATCATCATCATATCAGCCAATGGACGTGCACTGCAGTACATAGGCTTTTGTAGGGACTTCCAAACATAACGATCCTGAGCCTTCATCCAGTGAATCCTGCGATTCGCTTGATGTCGTCAATCCACCTGGTCCACCGGGTCGACCAACACTGCGCTTTGTAGTGCGAGGTCGCCATTCCAGCGCTTTGGGACCCCAAAATCCATCGGATCTTCGAACTATGTGCCCCGCCTATTGGCACTTCAGCTTCGCAACTCGCTGAGCTATGTCGGTGACTTTGGTTCTTCTGCGGATCTCCTCATTTCTGATTCGATCACGCAGATATACTCCTAACATAGCTCGTTCCATCGCCCGTCGTGTGACTCTGAGTCTTTTTATGAGTTACAGGGACACGGTACGATTAATGTAAAGGAGAAAAAGTAAGGGTTCCAGAACACTGCCCTGTGGTACTCCAAATGTATTTTCTCGGTGACAATAATTTGTTTAATGAAGTGATGTGTTGTCGCAGGTATAGTGTTCGCGTTCTACGGCGTGTTCTACGCGGTGCTGGCGCTCATGTTCGCTGTCTGTATGGCGGGCCTCTTCTCTGTGCTGGACGACAGGAAGCCCACCTTCATCCTCGACAGCTCTCTGATTGGTAACACTTTTATCTACTTTTTTTTTAATCTTTACAAGTTAGCCCTTGACCACAATCTCACCATGGTAAGTGATGATGCAATCTAAGATGGAAGTGGGCTAACTTGTTAGAAGAAGGATGAAAATCCAAGCCCCCTTCGGTTTCTATACGACATCGTACCAGAACGCCAAATCGCTTGGTGGTGGTCTTTGCCGGTAGGGCTCCCACCAGCCAGACCTGCTCCAATCAAGAAAACCTCAATCGGCCCAGCCAGGTTTTATGTTGTAGGTATGGGACTTCTGTCACCAAACCTAACATGTCCGTCTGTCTGTCAATCAACATAGCTCTCAAACGGATGAAGCAATTTCAATTTAGTTTTTTTGTATCAAAGATGACTTACGGGCGAGTGTTCTTAGACATATTAAATCGGTTGAGCCGTTTAAAAGTTGTGGGGGTTGAAAGTGGGGAAGAACAACTGAATGTCTGGTAATATACTCGAGTGGGATCTTAAATGCGCACTGAAAGAGAATATTGACGACTTGATCGGAAGTGTAGTTAATGATTGTATAACATTCGGGGATTTTCGAAAATATTCAATTTTATTGGTTTATCAGATACTTTACAAAGGGGCGAGGATAATTTTTTTGGAAAATAATTATCATTTTCGTTAGGGTTAACATGCATGGTTAATTAACATAGCTCATAGGAAAATGGTAATTAAAGGCCGGCGTTTTAATTAACTGCAGCCATTTGCTAGTTGCGAATGTAAACCGTGTTTTAATTTCAATATTTAACGCTGCTGTAACCCGTTTAGCTGCGACGTTAACTGGGTCAACAGCCACGGTCAACTGAAGCTGTTTTATTTTGATCGTGAGTTAGGATGATTTGGGCTATTATGAAAACGCTTTGCGGTTACCATGAAAATGGGGAAAATATCTACTAAACTTGCCACTATTTTTACTGTAGGAAAATTATTAAGTATTTAAGACATCTTGTAGTGTATTGGTATAAATAACAACACGGAAGAAGCTAGTCGTACGAAAACCGTATGAATTACATTTAATTATTCATTCGTACGGCTTACGTGTAAAATAGTCACTTCTTACGTGGTGGTTTTGGGGGTAAGCAGGTTTCAAGGGCCCAGATTGTCCAAGTAATAAACGTTTCGTTGTTTACTATGCAACTAAATGAAATATCTAATATTGCAAAATTATTGATGGCACGAATATGAGCTGACAAATTCTCAGCTAAGTATTATAGAATTATCAACGTCTGATAATGACAGGTTCTATGAATTTAAATAGTTACATCATCTCATAAAATAGGATTATTTCCTAGGGTGGGACTGACGCCTAAGTTTTAGTGTCTAAGTGAGTTTCTTGCCGGTATATTCTCAGCAGAACCAGATTTCCGAACTAGTGGTAGAATCTTTACAAATAGTCAACTGACGTATCAAAAGTTCTTGTGAACTGAGCCTACTTGAAATAAATGAACTTTGAATTTGAATTTGAATAAGAGTATTTTACGAACACGTTGTTTAAGTAACACATTTGTGTTTCCAGGCGCCAACCCCGGCGTAGCGTCGAGGCCACGCTATGTCGTGTTCGACGCCCAAAACTCAACAAACTTTGATGCATACATAAATGAATTACAAGAGTTCTTGCAACGTAAGTACAGGCCAATCTTTTATCTTCAGAAAAATCACTCTTTAAAGCAACACTGAGACACAATACATTTGACTCCTAAATGGACGACCGGTCGCCGTTACGTGACATGTAAAAAAATATAAAGTAAACTAAGGGCAATAGGCGAGCACAGTATCATGCTCCGCGCGATAGAGGAATATAAAGAATTTTTAAATGGCTCACAACGGTAGATTAAAACCGCATTCCCTGACTGTCGGCTTCTTCAACGCAGACGGGCTTTTCGATAAAATATTCGCGGGCAGCGAATGGGTAGGTAGCTAATGACCTGTGATGTGCATATGGTTGTCAACTAGGGTTAGATGATACGTAAAAATTGTACAAAATGGGATATCCTGCTCCAATACATGCTCGCAATGGGTTCTCAGGGTAAGTTGAGAATGTTTGCATCTAAACCTATAAGTAAATTGTAAAGAATATTTTAGTTAAAGTCAAATCCAGAATACTTTTGTTATTTCTAAGGAACTGTGGTTGTTTAATTAAAACAATAGTGCTCGTTCGTTTGTGATTTGATTTTATTAAGTTTAACAGATTATTAGGTAAAATGACTTTTAATCGAGATGTAAATAGATAAAAGACGTATATAGATGACGAAGTTTTCGTGTGTAATGTCCGCCGACGCTTCGTATTCGCCTTCGTCTTCCTTCGGTATGCTTCGTGAAATCTCGCGCTCGGGTCGGCTCGTATCGTACGGTTGTCGCGTATTTAGGCTCGAACATCCTCCCCCCCCTCAACAATAGTGAGATGTTGAGGAGACTGATCTTCGGTAGGCAAAGGACATAGATTGTGTGCAGCACGACGAATGACGCCCTTTGCCGTTAACACATCGAATACACGTGCTATATTGTCTGCTCCAGGTTAAAGCTTTATGATACGCCCCATTCGCCATTTCAATGGGGGCATGTTGGCTTCCTTGACGACCACCATATCGTCTTCACGTAAGTTGCCTTGGCTGATTCTCCACTTATTTCGTTGTTGCAGCTCACACAGGAATTCATTGCGCCACCTTTCCCAGAAGTGTTGTTTGAGTTGTTCTATTTGTTGGTAGCGATTCAAGCGGCTTGTTTTTGCGTCTAATAAAGATGGTGATGGCAATGACGTCAGTGGTCTACCAATAAGGAAGTGCCCAGGAGTCAAAGGAAGTAAATCGGTTGGATCAGACGAGAGTGGAGTAAGAGGTCTAGAATTTAATATCGCTTCTATCTGCACAAATAAAGTCGATAATTCTTCGTAGGTAAAATGATTATTACCTAACATGCGATGTAAATGATGTTTTGCGGATTTGATACCTGCTTCCCAAAGCCCACCGAAGTGAGGGGAATAAGCTGGAGAAAAGTTAAATTTGATGCCTTCTTCGGCAGCGAACGAGGTGATTGATTCATTATTTTCTACGGATTCTAAAAATTGGCATAAATCGTTGTTAGCACCAATAAAATTTCTGCCGTTATCACTATGGATGACCTCTGGCTTTCCCTTTCGCGAGATAAATCTTTTAAGGCAAAGAAAAAAATTATCTGTGCTTAAGTCAGACGCAAGCTCTAAATGCACAGCTCTGGTCGATAAACAAATGAAGAGGCACAAATATCCTTTGGTTATTTTGCATCCACGGCCAAGGCGATCGCGTACGGGAAAGGGTCCTGCAAAATCTGTGGCGGAAATCTGGAACGGTAAGTTAGGAGTGACTCGAGCAGCAGGTAAATTTCCCATTATGGGATTCAATGTTTTAGCCTTCATGATTCTACATAATTTGCAATTATTTACTGTGCTTCTAGCCAATCGTCTACCTGTAATGGGCCAATACGTTTGTCGTAAATTATTTAATAATACTAATGGTCCACCATGCAGAAGTTTTCTATGTTCGTAAGCAAATAATAATTTGGTAAATTGATGTTTTGAATCTAATAAAATTGGATGTTTTTTATCGTAAGTTTCAGATGAATTTTGGATACGACCTCCTACACGCAAGAGACCGGTTTCATCTACAAAGGGTCGTAGTGACAGCAAATGTGATCGAGAAGGTAAGCATTTTTTACTATTTAGCAATTTAATTTCAGTTTCAAAGCTTTCCAACTGATGTTGCTTTATTAACTGCTGAAGCGCAGCATGCAGTTCATCGGTAGTGAGATGGCCTTTGTATTTTGATTGAGGATGCCTAATGTTATGGATGAATCTTAATGTGTAAGCTAAACTTCTATGTAGTCTTGAAAAATTTGAAAATCTTTGAAAATTTATTAGTTGATTTGCTTGTATAATTGTAGTATTTGCTATCATAGTTATTGTAGATGTAGATGTAATGTTTTTGGTATGATAAGTAGTATTAGATTTCTTTTCAGGAAGTTCATCAACAAGTTTTATAGTACTCGGCCATTGATTTTTATCATTTAAAAGAAAAGAAGGGCCTTGCCACCATAATGAGGCGGTTTGAATTTGCTTAGGATCTAAACCACGAGATGCTAGATCTGCTGGATTATTTGTCCCTGGTACGTGTCTCCAATGGCCAAAGGATGTAGTTTCTTGTATCATTGCTACACGGTTGGCTACGAAGGGTTTAAGATCACGTGAATGAGATGATATCCAACCGAGAACTACTGAAGAGTCAGTCCAAAAATATGTTTCAGGAGTGTTTGAGAATCGTAGAGCCTTTAAAACAGATGACGCTAAACGAGATGCAAGTAAAGCTCCACAAAGTTCTAATTTTGGTATTGTTTGAGACTTGACTGGAGACACTTTTGTTTTAGCACAAAGAAGATTGACAGTAACATGACCTGATTTATCAATTGATCGTAGATATATACATGAAGCGTAAGCGTTGAGAGAAGCATCACAAAATGCATGAATCTCAATAGTTTCTGGTAGACTACTAAGTGTATATCTTGGAATTTGTAAATTAGATAAACTTTCTAATTTAGAAGAAAAATTTAACCAGGAATTGGAAATATCAGAAGGTATAGAATCGTCCCAATCTAATTTTAAAAGCCATAACTTCTGAAGTATTATTTTTGGTATTATAGTGCAAGGGCTGAGTAATCCAAGAGGGTCAAAGAGTTTAGCCGAATTTGATAATATGGTTCGCTTTGTAGCTAAAGTTGTATATTTAATATTAGTAGGAAATTTCAAAACATCATCGATCGGATTCCATTTGAGACCCAATGCACTAGATTCCGAACTTAGGTTTAAATCTGTAGAAATATGTGAAATTATGTTATTATTAAAAATGGAAGGAATATTGGTACGAAATTTGCGTAGGTTAAGACATGCAGAATTAAGGGTTTTAGATACGCTATTTATTATGGAGAGAAGTTCCTCTTTTGAATTACTACCAGAAAGAAAATCGTCAACGTAAAAATCATGTCTAATGAGTTCTGATATTTTTTTATTTTCACACTCTTTTGAAAGTTGCAGCAAACATCGAGTACTAAGGAAAGGAGCTGATGCCATACCGTAAGTAACTGTATTTAATTTGAATGTTTTGATAGGCAGATTAGGATCATCTCGCCATAAAATCATTTGTAAATGACGTTGCTGAGGTTGTATGAGTATTTGTCGGTACATTTTCTCGACATCAGCTGACACAACGTATTTATGTTGTCTAAATCTTAGTAATATAGAAAATAAATCATCTTGTACAACTGGACCAACATATTGTATATCATTGAGTGAAATGTCATTGGATGTCTTAGCTGATGCATCGAAAACGATTCTGACTCTTGAAGTTTCACTACTTTCTTTAATAATCATATGATGTGGTAAATAATAGCCAGATAGCTCGTTAGTAACTTCTGACATGTGTCCTAGTTGTTCATACTCATGAATGAATTTATTATACTCTGCACGTAATAGAGGATTTCTGCTTAACTTTTTCTCTGCTTGAATTAATCTCGTTTTAGCTATATAATGAGATTCACCTAAGCCATCAGGGGATTCACGAAAAGGAATTTGTACGCAAAATCTACCATCTTTATCCCGGTAAGTAGTCTCATTAAATAATTTTTCACAATAATGATCATCGAAAGAAGGATTATCTTTAGGTATTTCTTCAATTTCCCAAAACTTAGAAAGTTGCTGATTTATTTCTTTGCTGAAATTGCAATAAATTTTATCAGATGTATCATAATATCTCCCCCCTATGGGGCCTGCAACTATCCAACCTAATTGTGTTTCTTGTAGTATAGGCATATGACGACCAATTTTAAATCTAGAAGAACAAAGCAAGTCCCAAAAGACGTCGGCCCCTAGAAGCATATCAATTTCTGAAGTCATATAAAAATTGGGGTCGGCTAACTGAATGTGTGTTGGTATTTTTAGACTACTGACGTCAATGTTTACTTGAGGTAGTCTATCAGTAATTAGAGGAATGATGTAGCATTTAACAGGCATGCGATATGAGTTGTATGCAGAACGTATGACTACTTCGCAATGATTATTGATTTTAATGATGGAATTGTTTAAGCCTAACACCGAACGACGGTGATTTTCAAGTATAGGTAAACCGATTTTTTTACACGCAGATTCGGTTATAAATGAAGATTGGCTCCCACTATCTAATAAAGCCTTCAACATAAATGATTTATTTTTATTTATTACTTCAACCAAAGCCGTAGACAGAAGAGCTTGGTTTGAAGATACAGATGACATACTGACAACACAAGATGGATCCTTATTATTGATAGGTGCTGCAGATGAAGAAGATGTTTTATGTTGAGGTGGCGATTTATTAGATGTGAGAAGTGATGTAGTAGTTCCTTGTAATGAAGTGGATGACGTGGCAGATGCTTGAGGTTGAATATAATGAAGAGATGACTGTTTATGTAAAATTGAATTGTGCTTTCTTCTGCAGAAGCGACATCCACCTAATCTACAATGTAATGGTTTGTGCCCACCACGTAAGCAATTTGTACATAATTGCCATTGTGAAACTTTAGCGATCCTATCATCTACTGACATCGATTTAAACATTGGGCAATTATACAATTTATGATCAAGATTACAGGCTAAGCATGAATTATTAAATGATGATGAGGATGTTGGCGATGATGGTGATGAAGGTGATGAAGCTATAAATGATTTAGATTTTAAAAATGTATTTCGTTTATCTGTTAATTTTGGTTTACTAGTGTTGATAGTTTCTAATATAGTAGCACGTTGGCGTAGAAAATCAAAAAAATCAGTTAATGTTATGTTATCAAGTGTACTCCTAACTTCTTCCCATTTCGTGGACGTATTGGAATCAAGTTTTAAGGTGGCCATGTAAATAATGATGGTGTCCCAATGTTCAGTTGGTTCTCCAAGTGATTTAAGTGCACTCAAATTTTTAGTAATGTTATCAATTAGGACACGCAAGCATTTTTCCGATTCTATAGCTATGGTATTCATAGAAAATAAACCTTTTAAATGTTCATTTATGAGTAGCCGTTTATTATTATATCTATCGCAAAGCATTGTCCAGGCTATAGGGTAATTAATGGCGGACACTGACACAGAGTTAATAACATCACTAGCAGAATCCGTTAAATATGATTTAAGGTAATGAAATTTATTTACTGCTTCGATATCGTCGTTATCATGGATTAATGACAAGTACATGTCTCTGAATTCTATCCATGTACTAGGATTACCATTAAAAGGAGGGATTTTAAGAGGTGGCAACTTTAAATGACGATGCCTTGACCGTTCGGAGCCACTCACAGATTCTGGATTTGTACTTTTATTTTCGAAGAGCTGAACTAATTCTTGAGCTCGCGCAATAAGGCTGAAGAATCGATTTTCTATTTCCTCCCTTTCTCGTATTTGGAGGTCTTCATCCTTATCCAAACTTTCAATTTTAGATTGTAAGTCCTCATACGCAAAAGATAAATCTTGAAACTTACTAAGTCGCAAGCTTAATTCATTGCATTGCGCTTTAGTAAGTTTTGTATCTAGTATAGGTATTAAATACCTTTCAAAAAGTGTAATGCGGGTTTTCATGCGACCTCTTTGAGCTATAAGATCCTTTAGTTCGGCCATTTGAAAGTACTAATAGTTATAAACGAAATGTAAAAAAAATAATTGAAAAAGAAGAAAAAAAATTAATGCCTCAACCAACCTCGAACCTGTACCGATCGTGCGTAATTTTAGCTGTGGCGCGCGGTAATCTGTAGGTATTGATTGTCTGACGCGGCAAGCGGCGGCGAGCGCGGCCTGCGCGGCGCTCGCGCTCGACTGCGGTACCGGTAGGTAGGTATTACGAGAAAGAAACGACTCGATGCCGATTTATCGATTTTTAAGAAACGAACGAGCGAATTTTTGTTACGCATACAACATAGACCGGTTTATTTATTGCAAACAGATGCGATACTAAAAGAAGGAATAAAGATGTAATAAAAAAGGATGGCTACTTCCCTTGGATTCGTGTTCCACAAATTCTCCAACAAGATGACGCTGCCAAATGTATTGTATGTTGCCGGTCTTCGTTAGTAAGATCACGTCGGGGTCACCACTTTGTTTAATTAAAACAATAGTGCTCGTTCGTTTGTGATTTGATTTTATTAAGTTTAACAGATTATTAGGTAAAATGACTTTTAATCGAGATGTAAATAGATAAAAGACGTTTATAGATGACGAAGTTTTCGTGTGTAATGTCCGCCGACGCTTCGTATTCGCCTTCGTCTTCCTTCGGTATGCTTCGTGAAATCTCGCGCTCGGGTCGGCTCGTATCGTACGGTTGTCGCGTATTTAGGCTCGAACAGTGGTAATACTTATTTATTTTACAAAAAAATACGACATTGGATTGG